>NC_084803.1:9266121-9570871 GCF_963583255.1 Pyrus communis
ACATACACAGCATGATTGAGAGTGCTTCTAAAAAAGCTAAACTCGCAGAGGAGACGGATATCGGCGAGTTTAGGTGAGACAGATATCGTATCTATTTTTTTCGTAGATTTCGTAGAAGTAGAATATGATTGAAGTGATCTGTGACATTTACCCATCCCATGTTTTTTGAAGAATGTTTTGTTACTAACATCTTTACTTCTATTGTAGGTAATGTGTTTGAGTTCAAGGACATGCGTACCCTACATTTGGAAGATTTGTGAATCCCTTCTACTTATGTTAAAACTTTCCAAGGCTTGCCCCATGGCATCCAAATTGAGAGAGAGAAATTGAACAAGTATGGCCGTCATTGTTTCCAATTTCATTTGAATGAAAAAAAATTAAAAGTGCTTCTAAACAATTAACACTTGAGTTTCTAATCACAATTTCAACTCGTGTGTTTTTCATGTTTCATTATTACAAACAATTTCTTCCACATTACCTGGCCAATGTGAAAGATAATGTTCATTATCATTCGAGTTACAAGCAAGCGCTTTGCATTCTAATTAAATAGTTTTTTAACAAAAACAATTATAGGTACAAGTGTTTTTGACAAAAATGTCTCAAACCAGCCATTGGTTAGAAGATCTTAGGGTTAACTACACTAACACTCCTTGAGATTATCGTGTTTTCACAAAGCGACATTATATATTTTCACTATTTGGGACCAATTTATTCTGAAATTCCTTGCTTGCCGTGTAACAAAAGAAACAGAAAATTCGTAAAAACTGATGAAATTTCCCTCCGCCGGCAACCTGACTTTTGGTTCTCAACTGCGCCGTCGCTGACTATCAGGCCAGGTTCTCATAAAAGTTCATTTTCTCCTCTAGTTTCTGATTGGGTTTTCTTATGGAGTTTGTGAAGCAGATAAAACTGTTGTTACTCTTTCCTTAAAGCAGATTAGTTCGAGTTTTTCCACGATTCAATGATTACACTACTTAACCATCTGACGTACGACATCCTGATTAGTACCGAGTCCTACAAATACCGGTTGAGTAATTATCGTCTTAATCATATATGGCTTTGTCCAAAACCAGACCTAACTCCATTAGCAAACCTGTATACCAAGCTCCGACACAGATTTGATAATCGTTCCTACTCTCCGATCAGGTAAAGTTTGGAACTTGGGGTACTTGAGTTACAAGGTTGTCTAAAACTCCATACCACAAATGCTTCAAAGAATGTCTTTGATCACACACATCAGTTGGTCTAGCTAGCGGCGCTCTGCCTTCATTTGGTTTAAAATACAAGGTTCGACTCACATGGATGCAAGGACGATATATACATCGAGTTTCATATTAAGTTATGGCTTATTGTGGTTGTTATACGTTTGAGAATTTATAAATACATATTTTGTATATATTTTGGCAAAAGAAGAGACTATCTTGAAAAATATAACTGTTTATAAATTTTCAACAAAAATAAGTTTTTTTTCTTCACTAAAACGTGTTTTATCGTCTGTTTAGTGCCGTTTTAGTAAAAAAAAAAGTGCTAGTTTTTATTCAAGATTAAACTTCTATTTATGTATTAATATCATATACCTTTTGATACCATTCAGTTAATCGAGAAATATGCCTAAATAAGCAATCAAGCGTCGCTAAACTGGAGAAAATTTTTCATTGTGATAAGAATATGGGTGGTACATCACATATTTTTATATAAATGATGAAAATTTTTATTTTTTAAGTTATTAACTTTTTAACACACATATCCCTTTATTTGTGTAATGACACGTGGTGTATCATCATGTGTTCAGGTCACACTGAAAAATCTCTAGCTAAACTGTAGTTTATATACGGCTTCTTGTTCGTTTAGTCTCGTCTCTTAGGTGATCATGCTGTATATCTCTTTTGTGCTACGAATACCAATTGAGGCATACTGTTTAAATCCATCACCCAAATACCTACTCACCGATCACCTTCTTTATTAACCAATATTATCTCTCTCTTTCGCCTCACAGCACACAATCCACTAATCTCTCAATCCTTACATCTCTGAACCAACAACATAATATGTAATTAAGTAGACAATTACCTGACGAGATTAAGCATAAAATAAAATGGTTAGGCCTGCTGATGCTGCTGACATGTACTGCATTACTGCTCTAACCGCGGCTTTAGCGTTGTTTGCTTGTCATGTTACACGCACGCATCTGTATGAACGCGATTGGTGGGTTCGGAAGTCAAAGATCGTAGGCGCCAAACGTACATCCATGCCTTCAACGGCAGTTAGGCACAAGGTGGTTCATAATTTTCTACGCATTTTCTGAGTGCTTACTTATTGGCATTGGAAATGTCCAAGATTTTGCATTATCTTGTTCTTAAGCTCGTGCAGCCTGTGCATGCTTCTCTTGATTTGCTCTCTCGGTACTTTCTGATCACTTTGTTTTCGTCAATTTCTTCGAAACTTTTAGCTCGAAGAAGATTGACATGATCATGATGTGTTTTCAAAGGTCTTCTGTGTTTAAGCTTCTCTGTTTGATCGTTTTGTTGGAAGCGGTTTTATGCCAAGAAACTGCTCAAATAATGAAGGACAAGGCATCCTTGCTTTCTTTCAGACAAGGGATTGTATCGGACCCCCACCGGGCTTTAGAGGACTGGAATTCCTTGGGTGTTCATGTTTGTAATTGGTCAGGCATCAAGTGTAACAAAGCTAGAGACCGCGTCGTGGAGCTTGATCTTAGTGGAAGGGCACTCGGAGGCACCATTTCCCCGTCTCTTGCTAATCTTTCTTCCTTACACATTCTTGATCTGTCAAGAAATTTTTTCAAAGGTCGCATTCCAGGTGAGTTAGGCACTCTTTCTCAACTTGGAGAACTCAGTTTATCTTCCAATCTTCTCGAGGGAAGCATTGCGGCTGAACTTGGCTTTCTTCGCAAATTAGTGTATCTCAATTTGGGAAGCAACCAGCTCACTGGTGAAATCCCAATGCCGCTTTTCTGCAATCATTCTTCGTCTTCTCTGCAGTACTTAGACCTCTCTAACAATTCTTTAAGCGGTGAAATTCCTTTGCCAGATGGATGTGAGCTTAAACACCTGAGGTTTCTTCTACTGTGGTCCAACCGTCTAGTTGGACAGGTTCCTGCAGCCCTTTCAAACTCCTCAAAACTTGAATGGCTCGATTTAGAGTCTAACATACTGAGTGGGGAGTTGCCATCAGAGATTATACGAAAAATGCCACAACTGCAGTACCTCTACTTGTCCTACAATCGCTTTGTGAGCCATGACGGTAACACTAACCTTGAACCCTTTTTTGCCTCTTTGGTTAATGCCTCTAACTTTCAAGAGCTTGAATTAGCTGGAAACAATCTTGGGGGAGATTTACCTCCTATTATTGGTAATCTTTCTACCAATCTTGTACAACTTCACATAGATACTAATAGTATTTACGGTTCAATTCCTCCTCATATTTCAAATCTTATCAACCTCACCCTGTTGAATTTGTCTAGTAACCTTCTGAATGGAACCATCCCACCCAAACTGTGCCAAATGACAAAACTAGAGAGGGTGTTTTTGTCAAACAATTCACTCTCTGGTGAGATTCCATCTGCCTTTGGTGACATTCCCCATCTAGGCCTTCTAGATTTATCGAAAAACAAGCTTTCCGGTTCCATTCCAGATAGTTTTTCAAACCTTTCCCAGTTAAGAAGGCTCTTTCTTTATGAGAACCAACTCACGGGGACCATACCGCCAAGTCTAGGAAAGTGCATCAATTTAGAGATTCTAGACCTTTCTCACAACCAAATTTCAGGGGTGATTCCTAGCGAAGTTGCAGGCCTGAGGAGCTTGAAGTTGTACTTGAACCTGTCTAGCAATCACTTGCATGGACTGTTACCGATGGAGTTGAGCAAAATGGACATGGTATTAGCAGTTGACCTATCTTCCAACAATCTTTCCAGCACAATACCGTCACAACTTGGGAGCTGCATTGCCCTCGAGTACCTCAACCTTTCGGTGAATTCCTTAGAAGGCCCTCTTCCGGATTCAATAGGAAAGCTACCTTATCTTCAAGAACTTGACGTATCCTCAAACCAACTGAATGCACAAATACCAGTGTCTCTGCAGGAATCATTAACTCTGAAGAAACTCAACTTCTCTTTCAACAACTTCTCCGGGAATGTATCAAACAATGGGGCCTTTTCTTTGCTGACCATAGACTCATTCCTAGGTAATGCTGGTCTCTGTGGATCAATAAAGGGCATGTCAAACTGCCGGAAGAAGCATAATCATTTGGCTATTCTGCCAATTATCCTGTCATTACTTATCACCCCCATATTTTGTGTATTCGGGTACCCCCTCATGCACAGGTCGAAATTCCAAAAACACTTGGCAGTTTTCGATCAAGAGGATTCGGGGGATGATGAAGAAGAAGGGAAGAAAGAACACAAGTATCCGAGAATCTCATACAAGGAGCTCATTGAAGCCACGGGTGGTTTCAGTGCTTCGAGCCTGATTGGTTCAGGCGGGTTTGGGCATGTCTATAGGGGTGTCCTTCAAGACAACTCAGTAATTGCTGTCAAGGTATTGGATTTGAAAACGGATGGAGATATTTTGGGAACCTTCAAAAGGGAATGCAGAGTTCTGAAGAGGACTAGGCACAGAAATTTGATCAGAATCATCACAGCGTGCAGTAGGCCGAACTTTAAGGCTCTTGTTCTGCCATTGATGTCAAATGGGAGCCTCGAGAGTCACCTATACCCGAGCCATGGACTGAAGGATCAGTTGAATTTGATTCAGTTGGTGAGCATCTGCAGTGATGTAGCTGAAGGAGTGGCCTATTTACACCATCACTCACCTGTTAGAGTTGTGCACTGTGATCTCAAACCAAGCAACATTCTACTAGATGAGGACATGACGGCATTGGTAACTGATTTTGGAATTGCGAGATTGGTGAAAGGTGGCGATGAGAAGGGTCCAACGAATGATTCAGCATCCTTCAGTTCAGCAGATGGCTTGTTATGCGGATCCATTGGCTACATTGCTCCTGGTATGCACTCTTTTCTAACATATACTCATTGGGAAATGATTTTTGCACGCACTTTCTAATACGTCCTAATTTCCTTCATTGACTTGATGAAATGCAGAGTATGCGATGGGAAAAACCATTTCTACTGAGGGAGACGTGTTCAGTTATGGGGTCCTTTTGCTAGAAATCGTTACAGGAAGGCGACCAACGGATGTCCTTGTTCACGAAGGTTCAACCCTTCACGAATGGGTGAAAAGTCAGTACCCGCGCAGGCTCGATCCAATAGTTCAACAAGCGCTCGATAGGTGTGCTGCGGATTTGATGCCTAAGCAGTGCAACAAAGTATGGAGGGATGTTGTTTTGGAACTGATTGAGCTTGGTCTGATCTGCACTCAGTACAATCCTTCAATGAGACCAAATATGCAGGATATAGCTCACGAAATCGGTCGGTTGAAGGATTACATCTCCAGTCCTGCATCGTTTCTGATTGATGAAATTGATCTTAAAGTTGAAGCACCTTAGTTTTGATCTTAAATTTGAACTTTCATTTGTAATTTTTTACTTAAAATTTTTGGTGAAGCAATACTGATAGTTGGAAACCCATCTAAATCATCATGGCAATTTTTTTTGTGATTACGTAGCCAAACGATTTTCGCACATCCTGTTTATTTTCGTTCTTTGATTCTCTTTTGAATTTGATTTGATTTAAAGATCAGAAATAAACAAGAGAGTGCAAATCGAGAAAAGAAATGTGCAGAAATCACTTCTTTATTATGTAGCAAACCCTTCTTAGACTGGTTCCTACCCCTTTTAATTGCAGCGTTCCAGCTACAGTTATTGATAATCATATTGTAAACATATTGACAGTTGTATCAACCGTATATTAGCGTCATCATAATATTGAATGCCATATCAATACTTGATATGTACATATATATATATATGTATATGTATATGTTGATATGCATTTGATATCGTCGTAAATATATTGTCGATATAGATCCCGCTCATTGCCTTTTCTCCAAGAGGTCATAATTTAGCAAAAGGTTACAGTCGGCACAAAAGGAGAGTTTCTTTATTGATGGCCTAATCTCAGAACCAACCAGAGACTTTGTTACTCATCACTTTAATGGATTTTAGTTCATCTAATCAAATAATTAAGATTGCGCTTATGCATCATGACTCTATGTTTTCAACATATACAATATTCTTCTTGTGGGTTGTGGCAGCCAACGCAGAAAGATTGATATCCACAGTCCAATCCACAGTCCATAAAGGCATTTCCTTCTCTTTCTGCCTACCTTCATATGCAATTTGCCCACTTAAAACAAGATCTTTACTATGTAAATACCACGTTTTATCCAAGTTCACCTCAGACTTGAGGCATTTCCCGAAAGGATAACATGGCGTATAGCACATGTTGGTCCTAGAAATTATAAAGCCGTGATGTAGGTCGAGTAACTATTGAGCTAACCATGTCTTGCTATTGATGCTGACGTACCAATTCGCAATTGAACTTGGTCAGCTTGATGAGATGAAGTGGTGTGGTGACGAAACATGCTGTTGACTTTTGCACTGAGCGATTTCGGCCTAGGAATGAACACTTTTAGTCTAGGATTCTAAAACCTGAAGACAAGGTTATGCAATTCACTACTAAGTTCAAGATTTTCTGCACCGGGCTCGGCAGCTTCAGCTATATTTGTAAAAATATAAGTGCACTAAATCAGTATCAAGCTGCTGGGACAAAGATAATCAAAGGAAATGAGCGCCTTTATGGTGAAAGTAGTTCGGCCGTCTGAATGACAAACTTTGGAATGCATTTGTTAGTAACCAATCATAGAACACCTAACTTTACTAAGAAAGCTGATGCAATGACCTTTGTTAGCGGAAAAATCATGGACTCTTCACTGACTAAGATTTAGATATGTAACCAACCGAATGGAAGTAGTGTTGTTCAACCAAACTGAAGGTACTCCTAAACCAATTGATTTTACAACTCCAGTGGTGTTCAACCAAACTGAATGTGGTGCTGGTTTATCAACCTAGTGATATTCAACCGAACTTAATGTGTACTGACCGAGGGTTTAGTGAAACAGTTAGTGTTGTTTCTCAGGGTATGAGAATGTTTCATGTAGAGTGAAGGTTTCGAGTAGACCGTTTCTTTGTGTGTCAAGTTGGAGTTTCTCTCTACATTGTAAAACCTCATATTTATAGGTGACTATTAGAATGTCCAAGCATGATGAGTTGTAAAATTCTGATAATATTCTAATTCTTCGTCATATTCTCTGAATATGCTCGGAATTATTGTCAGCCGAAACTCTAACGCCGTCAAGTCTCACCCTCTTTGACTTGAACTAAGATTCTGAATCTAGATTGATTCAACTTTTATTTGAAAACCAATTCGGTTCCTTAATATCTCCATGGCAATTTTTTGTGATTACATAACCAAATGATTTTCGCAGATTCCTTTTTTTTCTTTTTTATTTTTTTATTTTTTTATTCTTTGGTTCTCTTTTGAGTTTTATTCAATTTAAAGACCAGAAATAAACAAAAGTGTGCAAGTTAAGAAAAGAGATGTGCAGAAACCACTTCCCAATTATTTAGCAAGTACTTTCAACTGTGGCTCTCCATCTTCAGTTATTGATATGCATTGCCTATTTACATCACCATTTTCTTGTTAGAGTGGAGAGAAATTCATATTGAAAACATATTGACAACTGTATCAACAATATATTAGCGCCTATACTAGTGCCAATTATAATATGAATGCCATAGCAACAGTTGATATATATTGATATGCTTTTAATATTGTTGTAAATATGTTGTCAATATAAACCCTTTTTTTTCTTTTAAAGGAAGACAACTGGTTGTAAACCACGGTTATCCATCCATTCCGAGAGCCAAGAAGACTCACAGAAACATTTCAACCTCCCTCGCTCATTGCCTTTTCTGCGGTCATAATTTAGCAAAAGGTTACGCTCAGCACAAAAAGGGAAGTTTCTTTATTGGTGCCTTAAATCTCAGAACCAACCAGAGACGTCCTTTGTTATTTATCACTTTAATGAATTTTAGTTCATCTAATCAATAATTAAGTTTGCGTCTTATGGATCATAACTCTATATTTCAACAAACAGTATTCATCTTGTGGCAACCAACGCAGGCAGATTTGATATCCACAGTCCAAAAAGGCATTTCCTTCTCTTTCTGCCTAACTTTATACACAATTTGCCTACTCAAAACAATATATATTTTTTTTTAACAAACAATATTATCTATACTAAAGAGAGTAAAGGAGTGGATTATGCCTCATAAGTCATAATGGATTAGTAATAATGTGGTTCAAATTCATTTTTGTTGAGAAGTAAACCTAAGATCTCTTGTTTACAAGTAAAATGAATGTCACGATACCGTACATCTCATCTAAGTTCACCCACGACTTGGGACCGGTCTCGAAAGAGTAATATGACGTTTGGCACCACATACCAAACGAGAAAATGATGTTCGGCACCATATCCCGAATGGTAAAATACTATTCGGCACTACATCCCGTATGCAAACATGGCGTTCGGCACCACATCGGCACATCCCGAACGGTAATATGACATTCGGCCCTACATCCCGAATAGTGATATATAATTCTGCAAATACCCCCCAAATTTAATGGATTAATTCGGCCAAACAGGGCCGAGGTGCTTTTCCTTTTCCCAACTCTCTTAATTGTTTATAATTAACTATCATATGGATTCGACATAAGAACAGAGTGTTGGTTGTCAACTACTTGACGCCCTCCCTTCCTTCTTTGTCCGGACTTGAGACCGGAAACATAAAATAAACTTACACATGCAGAGTTAATTGTTTATAATTAACCATAATTAAAATTTTTCAGCCTCAAACAATAGCATTTTCTTGCTGCACCTTGTCCCTAGAAAATGTTATGATCAGTTATGAACTGAAAACTCAGAATTAACAGCGTTGCATCGAGCGTCATCTTGTCCTGAGTATGGACCAATCCGCGCTCTCCTTCGATGACCTTCCCCGTCCCAACTGAGAAAAGTTTAGGTAACATTCCATGACAGAGTCTTCATCATGCTCTCATTATTTCTTCAAAAATATTTCATATATAAAAACTTTGCTGAATCTGAGTCGACATGCACATCATTTGCCCCCTCTTCAACTGTATCACGCACCTGATCTCCACGTCCTGATTTGTACAGAAAATGTTCTTTGTGTTACAACATGAGTTGCTTTGTTTCGACCAGAATTGCACTAACTTTTCACCTGATTAGAGATACTGTTTTCAGGAAGCGAGAACTTCAGTCGCTTTCCTTTCGCTTACTAGTTTTTTGGTCGATTTTCGCTAACTAGTTGATGGCCATAATATTCAAAAGAAGCTTTAGGAGGTAGGGACAAATGATGATAAAACACAGTGCTCGATCCACTTGCAGTAAAGAATTAAAACAGGAAGAGCAACATGACATGGTGCTCCAAGATTATGACCTCCATAACCAAAATCTTCGAGTATATAATCCATCGATCTGTTTTCGTGTGACGTCCACGGATAACTACCCTCACTATCTGCATGTGAAATTCCTTTCTATCTTTTAATAACTTACAATCACTGTAACACCGTTGTATTAAAAGTTAAAAATGCGTTTTGAACATATGCACTACTTAATCTAAAACATTGGAACTTAGCGATCGTTATCTGAAAGAATTGATGTTACAAAATGTTGGAATATGTGGCCAAGTGGCCAACTCACATTACTAATAAAATAATAAGGTGGACAAAATCATTGTTGCTTTCCTTGTTTTGAGGAGAAAAGGAAAAGGCTAGCAAGTAGCCTTATTATTTTATTTGTATTTGGTTGTTTTTAAAGGGAATGAAGGGTGCAGCCGAGAGATAAAAAAAAAAAAAAAAGGAAGGGCACCATTTGTTTTTGAGCATTCCTTTTGTGAGAGCATCCAAAGAGATGGTGAGAGCATTTGGCTCTACCATGGGCACGGGTGAGAGAAATCAAGAGAGCTAGAGTGAAAGATCTCTTGTGAAAGAACTCTTGGGGTAGAGTGAGGCTCTTGGGAAAATTCTGTGAGTGGGTGTACAAGGGATATGAGATTGGGTTATGTCGATTTAACTCATGTGTAACTTGTACTGTTTTTCTCATAGTGAAGAGCAATATCTCTCCGAGGACATAGGCATGTTTTTGCCGAACCTCGTAAATTTCTCGGTGTCTTTATTTCTTGTATTTTAAACTATTTAACTGTGGGTTTGTATGTTGGTGAAGATAATCAGCCAAGGCACAACACAAAAGAATATGGAATTTGGATTCTCAGTTCTTAATCAAATGATGTAATCTTCAATAAACAAGAACATGAAATTCTGCAATTATTAGGAAAACTTGTGAATCAATATGACGCCAAGAGTACGCGTCTTATTCTTCTCTGACTACTCATAAACTCGAAAACTCTGCTCGATAATCAATCCTCCACATTGATGAGTCGATGTTATACTATATATTTTATCCTAATTTTAGTATTAATTTATTGGTTATTTTGTGAGAATTTTGACACTTTGAATTATATTTCTAGTGTAGGACATTCGACTTCCTCTTGAGAAAAACATGATCAAACGAATGAATTTTGGAGTGATTCCAATTGGACGATGTTTGTTTGTCTTTCAACGTGTTCGTTTCAAAGTTTCAGATTTTTCTACCAAGCGGTTTATTTATGGTGATGAAATAAAGAAGCAGCGTGCAGTTTTGTCAAATTGAAGTTTTGTACTTATTTGGACATTTTGGCATCCAAGATGGTGTCTTTTGGGTTTGAGGCTCCTTGCAATTGTGTTCGGAATGTCCGAAGCTTCACTTCTAGTATTTTGGACCAGTTTTGGAGCCCTATAGATCCTGAAATGTGGCTCATTTATGCATGGACAGATTTCCATATTTGATTAGGATTATGTTTCCTAGTTTCTCTTAACTTATTATGTTTGCTAGTTTTTAGAAGACCTTTTCTAGTAAGGATTTTATTCTGTAGTAGTATAAATAAGGATTTTTAGCCATTAGGGTTCTAGAGAATAACGCATTATTTTGGAGAATTTCAGACTTTTTACTTATAAAATGTTTTCCATCCATGCTCTTAATAACATTTTATTTTATGATTGTTAGTAACTAATTCTGTTTGGTAGGGCGAGACCACGAGCCTTAGTAAGAATATGTAGTTTCTTTTCTATTTGCTTATGATATTATACATGCAAGTTTTGAATTATTAATCACTGTATTTCAAACTATCTAATTGTCTTGATGATTGACTAGCATTAGGATATTTAGAAAAGTAATTTGATGTAATTACCTTGTACTCTTACCGAGTACTAACTACTATATTAACGAAGAATCGTGTACAAAATTGGCCATGCTGCAAGGAGCCATTTCACACGTGATATAATTCAAGGGAAGCCCCTTCCAATTATTAGCAAGGGACAAACTTAAGGACCCCAAAAATCATGAAACTTAGCTTCTAAATCAAATCGTTCTTTGAGATACTTGACAATTCGCTAAGAAACAAGATAACAGAAGATTATGGGGAAAGTTTTGTTCATGGTGGAAAGTTTATTCCTGGTTACTCTCAGGGTTCTGACACTTGAATCATTTCTTCAATGGGGATCTGACCTATCTCTCGTAAGGCGCCTACTATCCTTCCTATCCTTTGGTCTCCTCCTTGGTTTCCTTGGATTAAACTTAATACAAATGGTTTATCTAAAGGAAATCCCGATCCTGCTGCTTGTGGAGGAATTTTCAGGAATTGTCATGGTCATTTTCTTGGTGGTTTCTACCAATGGATTGGTTATCGCAACTCTTTTTTTGCAGAATTATCTGCAATTATTATTGGTGTAGAGTTTGCATATCAACTGGGTTGGCATTGTCTTTGGTTGGAAAGTGACAGCTTTAGTGTTATTTCTGCTCTTCAATCGTCTGATTTTGATCCTCCATGGCCTCTTCGTACGCAATGGTTTATTTGTTTGGACCGCATCTAGAAAATGACTTTCTACTCATCTCACATATATCGGGAAGGAAATTTTGTTGTGGACGATTTTGCTAACATGGGCTTGTCTTCTCCAACTTTAACTTGGCATGATTCTCCTTCGCCAGCGGCTTGTGCTGCATTGTTTTCGAACTATGGTGGCTTACCTGATTACCGTTTTTCAAATTAATGTGCATCTTGGCATCCATGTTTGTCTTACTTTTTTTTCCCCAACTTTGTGGTGTTGTTTAACTTGTTTTGTAGGTTTAGACCTTTAGGTTTGGTTTCAGAGGGGTACGGATTTATGTCCCTTCCTTTTTTCTTTGTATCTCTCTTGTTTTCGTTTCTAGAAGGGTACGGTTTATGTCCCTTTTCTTTTTCATATATTGTTTTTGTTATCTCTGTTTTATGAGAAGTGATGTTATTTCCACCCCAATATCTTATCTTCCCACCCACCTTTTAATAAATTTTTTAATTACAAATTTGTCCATTTGCAAAAAGACTGATAAGGACATTAATTATCTTGTTTTACTTAATTTAAAAATAAAAAAAAAGTTTAGGTGTGGGAGACGATTTGTCTACCTTAAACCCTAACTCAAATTTTCATCTCCTTTCATTCAAAGAAAGTAAAAAAATATCAACGGACTTAGAAGATGACATTTTTATTGAACAAGTGGAAGTGACGCTTCTACAGAAAAAGTAGAAGATTATGTTTCTATTGAAAAGGTAAAAGAGTAATTTGTGTGCAAGTCATTTGAAATTTTTCATTGTATTTTTGAATTTGTCGTTGTCGAATTCTTTTGAATTTGGATACTTTTGTCGTTTCCATTTGAATTTGCAGACCTTAGTGGTTTTTATTTAGATATTATTTGTTATATTTTTTAAGAGAAAATTTTATAATTTCATATGTATGTATATATTAAAGGTTATTTTGGGAATAATAGTGGGTGGGGAAATAACATTTTAATTTTTTAACTTTTTAAGGTGGGTGGAATTAGATCGTGGGTGGGAAAATAAGACGATGGGATGGGTCTAGTAGCTCTCTTTATGAGGGGTAAGGTTTATGTCCCCCCCGGGAGCAATTAGGTGTAACTTCTTTTTTCGTTATCAATAAAATTTCTCTCATACCGTCGAGGTTTCCATAAAAAGACTACGGGTAACCCCTTTTACCTGAGTTCTTGGTCCTCATGAGAAAGCACCTCCTGCATTAGATTTCTCCAGATATACTAGATTTCTATACCTTTTTGTCATCTCTTTCCGCTATGGACGGAAAATGTCATATTGGTTTATGGTAATACAGAAGTTTAATTTAGTTATGCTCAAAAGTTGAACATGTCATATACTTTTTCTATATGGAATCGAAAATGTAAAACACGGTATGTATGTTTAGAAAGCACTCCTTCCGTATGTATATCACTTACAACCGGCCTCTCAATTTCAAAATCACACAATGTACACGAATGCATCCATCGTACAATCCTAAGAAGACATATATTTTTTTTTTGGTAAGATTAATATACAGATTCAAAAATTTTCATTGTGTATGTTATATGTATTAGGAGCTGCCAAAACCAAATCAGAGAATATGTTCACACCAATCACTGGAGAAGAAAAAGTCAGGATACTCGTTACGGAACCTTTTTTGGATAGCATGTTCAAAACCGATGATGCATGAAGTTCATCTGCATCGCCGGATCTTGATCAAAGCCAAAAGTGCAGCATTGCCTGTTCAATAAAAAGAGAAATGGAAATAAGTCGTCAACCTCTGCATTCAAGGCGAACAAGATTCACGCTTAAGGGAAAACGCAAGAAAATCATACCTCCATAACATTGTGCAAGGGCTTATCATCCTGGGGACGGGGTTTCTTAGGCTTCCAACTACGCATTTCAGACTGTATTAAATTAAGATGCTCGTGTATCTCCTGGAACAGCTTCAACTCCTCTTCGCCCGCATGACTAATTTCTTGCCTTATATTATTCCTTTCTCCCTCGAGCCGCTCTATTCTCCTCCACAACTGTTGAAATTTCGCTTGCTGAGATTCAGTAACCCCACCACTCACCGCTGTCTCCCTCACATTTGAGTCAGCACTACTTATCACATTTCTTGGTTTAGGTATTTTGTTCTCCTGCTTCTTGGTATGCAACATTTTCTTTACCCTATCCGTTTCATCTCTAACATATGCTTCTGTCGTCTCATCCATCACCAAATCCGGCTTACCAAGCCTCACAATCAATGTACAAGGTTCTTTCTTCTCTCCTTCACCAGCTTTACTGTTTTCATAACTTTGTGGGACTTCAAAGACATCATGGATGCTTGAGGAGCACGAAGGGCTAATAATCGGTTCCCTTCCCTGTAAATTCTCACTCTGCTTATGTTGATCCAAACTAGCAATAATTTCTTCACTGTCAGGTTCATTTTTTGGGCTTATGCATGTCTTCGGAATTGGAGGCAATGAACTAGTCCTAGATGGAGGACCCTTCAAGAGTACAGATTTTCCCCTACCATAATCTTTATAATCGGATATCTCTTTCACTCGCGCATCTAACTTCTTAATCTGCTCCCATATTGTATTCATGTTCCCGCCTGCATCATTTGGAGATTTCTTCTCTACATCTAGGCTCTGGACATTGACTTCCTGCTCCACCTTCTTCTCGTGTATTTTTGTAGCAGGTTCGGGTTTGGGGATCATTGGTCTGTCTCTATCTCGTTCTCTTTCTTTATCTCTTTCTCTTTCCATAGTGCTTTTCTGTTTGAGCAATTCCTTGAGCTCAATTGGAGGTAGAGAGTTGATTCTTCTAATAGCCCCGCTAACACCTGTTTCCCCACTGCCAAAATCGCCTCGAGAGTTTATTCTTCTAATCATCCCATTAACACCTGCTTCCCCACTTCCAAAATCATTCCTTTGAAACAACAAATTCTCCGGATATACATTTTCACCAGCGCCTAACTCCGTGCTGCAGCCCATGCTTAAAAGCTTGTGCCTATAAGCCTGCAGTTGGAACTCAAGCGAAGCAATTTCCATTTCTTTCTGATAAATGAGATCTTCGAAAATGGCAAGAGCTTCCTCGGAATGACATATCTTTTCCTCCGCCAATCTCTTGTATTGACTCGCTTCCATCTTCATAGCGGACTTTTCTCCTTGCAAACGCAATATCATGGATAGAGCTTCATCAGCTGCAGTAGATGATGCTTCTCTTTCCTGATCCAGATCATAGTAAAGCTTTTGCAGCAGTTGCTGCTGTGCTCTAAGCGCTTCAGTTAGCGTTGTAATATCAGTTTCAGGCATCCCACAAGGCACACTACCCTCCGCCATCTCAGTTATATGGCAAAAATCTGACTTTTAGAAAGAAAAAAAGCTATTCAAAATCATCAGTATTTACTTCAAATTCACATAGACAGTAACAAATTTAAACTCCATTTAAGGTTCCTAAGAAATGTAAAACTAAACTATTCAAAAACATAAGTGAAGAAATTCAGCTCACGAACCACAAAATTATACAAGTAATAAATTCGATGAACACAACAACAAACTAACCCGTACAAGCAGTAAAAGAAGAAGACAATATTGAGCATACGTTTTGTAAGAGCAGATGCCACTATTTATATTGAAACAATCCTTGTGATTCCGTATTAAAATCAGCATAGGAAACAGAGACACAATTCCAATCCAACTATGAGTGCTAAGTATCAAGATTTAATTAAAGTTTCAATCCCGACAACTTTAAACTCTTCAACAAGACCTTTCCATACCAATTTAAAACACTACAGCCAGTTTCTAGCACTCTCAATCATACTCATATTCTAACAAGAAATTGAAAACCACAGAAACAACACATACAAAGGAACCGAGAAGCAAAGTCACATTACCTGATTGCTGCGCAAGAGGCGAAAACTTGATCCTCGGAGCCAAACTCAGTTGAGAAAATCACTGCGGAAAGAACCAACCGTGTCAAAATTACTTCTTCCACAACATCGAAAAAGAAAGAACACAAACACGAAGAATGGGAAAACAAATAAATAAAAACAAATTACATGAAACTTGTTTCTGCAGTACAACGAATTAAGACAGAAGCCGGAAACGGAGAATTCTCTATCCGCGCTTTTCTGTTAAGGAACAAGCATAAAACAAGTCCACCTTCTTTTTATCTGCAATCAATGAGAAAACGAGGAACTTCAACGAAACGCCGCGAATGCTTAATGGTTGGAGCTTCCCAGGTTCAATTAGGTTCTTCATTCTTGTCCAGATTAACAGCATGCACGCAAATAGGATTTAATGCAAGTACAAAAGAAGGCTAACGTAAAAATAAAAAAAATAAAAAATAAAAAATAAAACTACCAAAAATTGAATCCTTGTTATTTGCCTTCCTTATAAAACAGCAGCATGAGCAGAAGCATTCATTCGGACATATTCTGAAACAGAAAGCATTGAATAAGGGTTAAACATAACTGTCCTAGCTAGCCTTTGTTTCCACGGAGGTAAATCATACGACAACATCGGCAAACACAAAATCTCTCTTCTTTCCGATCAACCAAACAGATCAAACCAGAAACGATGTCGTTTTACCTTCTCTCCCGGCGATTCGAGCTTCCCAGAACTTTCGATCGCTGTCTCAATAGACTAATAATCTAAAATCTTAATCCAGATTAATTTTTGTTAATCATTGCGATGCGGGACCCCTTCTCTTCCTTTTCTCCCGCTACCGTTTTTAAAGGGTCCGTCTGATATTTCAAAAAGTCGTTAGTAGCTGGTTCAACGGCTACAAATTGTACAAGATGGCAGCAGGGTCCTAGATATTGCCCAGTATACACCGACCACCTGAAATATTTATATTTTGAGAAGCAGCCGACCACATGATATTTATATAGAGACTCGAGATGGGGATTGGGACGTTAAGGGGTCGATATCCAAGTCAATTCTATTTATTCTTCGGTAAAATTTGAAATAGATTCAATTTTTTAGACTACCTTTTGAAATAGGTCCAATTTTTAGTGACTTTTGACTTTTGAAATAAGTCCAATTTTTAGTTACTTTGACTTCATATAAAAAAACCCCTTATTCTTTTACTGGGTAATACCCTATCTCTGTGCATGTGGTCAACCATACTAAATTTCCCATTTTTTTTTTTAAAAAAATGATTTACACGCACTTAATCATATTGTCATCTGAAATAATAATACAATAACTTTCTAACACAGCATTATGCGTAAATTTCCGCAAAGTGCATGTAAGTCTCTTTATTTTTTGCGTGCGGGCAGACAATGCATAAATGGCTTGCACAAATTTAGTCCAAAATAATTAAATAGGAAATTAAATTATATAAGAAAAAGCTTCCATGTGGCCCATTATTTGCTTGTAATTTTGAATTTGTGGGTTATCCACATGACACATCCATGATTTATGCTTGCATCATGTTCTCGTCAAGGACAGGATGGGTTCATAATTTTAAAATGGAAGTGCCAATCACACAGTTATTTTTATTTACGTATCTTTTTAAATTTTTTACTGTTAGATCAAATGAATTAAAAAAATTAATAGCTATAAATGAACAAGATGTGGAGGTAGAAACGGGTGCTTGAGTAACACTATCATTTTATTTTATTTTTAAATAGAAAAAAGTAATGAACAAAGAAACAAAAGCGTGCATGACATCTTCATGAATGGACGACAAAATACAAAGAAAAATGATGGCAATAAATAAGGTGGGGGTATGGTGGGGCGGGTGGTCAGCTCCGATTCAGTCCAGTCCAGCCGGCCCCAGTCCAGACAAAGTACTCTGACTATTTCACAGATTAGTACTGTTTGCAAATGCATGTCTTAGTTTAGGAAGTGGAAGGCTTTTAGTTAAAATTGTGTTTAAAATTAGCATAACTCTTTAACTTTATCTTAATAATAAAAAATCGTAAAATAGTTTCTGTAAAACATCAATCAATTATTCTATTAATGTGATGATGTGACGTCGCATGAGTACACAGATCTAAGCATATAGTGACATTTGAATTAACCATATTTTTTTTCCTTTTCATAATATATAAAACCAAAAATGAGAACTTAAAAAAAAATCATCATCTTTATCTGCGGAGTGAACCCAGACCAAAAATGTCATCACCCTAGCACATGTCGTTAATCCACTTAAACTATTTTTTTTTTATAATTAAGAAAATGAAAAAAATATATGATTAATTCACATGTCACTATATAATTGGATTTATGAGGCCTAAACGGTGCTACATGAATAATTGATGAATTTTTCAGAGAAATACGAACATGATATATGATAGACAAGCTCAGAAACCGTTGTTTCTATCGATCATTATAGTTTAGTCTCAAAGAAATATACTAATTTCAAGGACTATTTAGCTAAAAACCCCAGCCTAAACGAACGAATAGGATGCACAAGCAGAGATCATTCAAGAACAAGAAGATCTGAAGGGACATGTGAACTAATGTCAAACACAAACTAAAATCGACGACGGATGTAGGTGAAGAGTATGAGCACGGTTAGCTAGTTATAATGAATGGTGGATTGAACACCGGTGCCGTGCAAGATGCATCTGGAAAAAGATAACACACTGACATGATCGTTAGCCCTGGTATTCTTAGATACTCGTAAGAACCAAATACTCCAATGAGCGAAGCTGATAACACTCGTATATGAACCGAAGCTGTATATAAATTGCGTTATAACAAGCAGAACTGGCGACAAATCGTTTCCATCTGATCTACTCCATAATTCTTGTTGCTCGAAGGCTCAAAGCCATGCAATAGATAAGAGAGCTTGTTGTGCCACTGCTTTTGACCCCGAGAAACCTAGCTCCGAGATTCGTCAATCTCATTTCAATCCACGGGAACCTCGACCTCCATCTTCAAATCAGAGTTGCCAAGAGTCTGTACACAATGAGGAAGAAAAATTTGACATCACTTTCTTATTTTCGGCATACATATAGTGCTTTCTACAAATTTGATAAGCTAAACTGAAATTCAATGCACGTATGATTATTCAAGTAATGTTTGCGAAAGTGTTAACTAATCTGATTAGAGAAGAACCAGGAACAAATAGACAATTAAGTTGTTTTACACTCTTCAGTATATCAAGAAGAGTACAGCATGTTCAAAGAAAGGCAAACCAGAAGGGAAGCAAAACACCTCAACTTCTTGAGATGTTAAACCTTCAAGCCGTTCTATCACAGCGCTAGCCTATATCACATATATGCTGGACCCAACAATAGTGTGACTTCGACAATGATAACTTAAGAACTTCGGAAAAATTTCAGAGGGCCTCCATTCCCATAAGGAAAATGAAGCTATTACTTCTACGCCGAATAAAAAGTAAAAAGTCAATGCTATATCCTTGAAAGTTGAAATCCATGCAGGTCGATGAAATGAAAAATTGACATTCTCTTTCCTTCATTCAATCCATGGACACATGAACAGTGTAAGGTATGGTTCCCAAAAGGCAAACAAAATTATACTAATAAGAGAAAATCTCATTGACCTCTATGGCATGATTAGGAAGGGCAATGCCAAACAAAGTTATACCAAAACGAAGATCCAAAATTCATAACACAATCACTAAAGTTGAAACAAGCTAAGCAAAGTGATAAAAATCATACAAGGGAACGGCCAGACCAGTTATCTATATAATAACGTCCATCAACTACAACAGAGAACTCATTATGTTGTGGTACCTTCACAAAGTCCGATATGCTTAACAATGAATCCCTTGTGTAGCCTGATTCCTCAAGGACATGCGTCAATACTTGCTGTAGAAAAATAAAACCGATACACAAAATATCAAATACACAAAAAGGAAACTTAACAGACTTGGTAGCTCACAGTCCCAGAACAGATAATTCCATTAATCTTGTATAAAAGAGAACCTGAAGTTGAGTTTTCAATCAAAAGTCCTCTTTTTTAGTAAGAAAACCAATGCATAGTCATTTGGAAAACCCGAATCCTAGATGAAAAACCAGATTATATTTTGATCAGTAACTTTAACAGATGGTGAATACACTGAATACCTGTATACCAGGTAACTGAACATAGTCCGCATAAACATATTCACGATGAGAAAAGCTTGTGCAATATATACTTCACAGAGATAATTTTTTTTTTTTTTTCAACATATGGACTTGTTGCATAATTAGAGAACTCTGCCTCGCTCCCAAGCCCAATGCAAAATACTCCAGAGTTTACAAAGAAAGGTTCATAATTGGATAACGCAATTTTGCGAAATGTGCTTAAGCACCCGTGTGTAATTACTGAGAACTCGATGTTAACATGAATTACATAAAGTTAGTAATTTTCCATTCAAAGATTCAAACTTTAACATGGATTGTAAGAGAACCAACCTCCCTCTGTTGCTCAGATATGAACTGCCCCGTCAAATCCCGCAAAACATCCAACATGTCGCTGAATGCGACTTTCCCATTGCCGTCTGAAGCATATACCTTAAAAATAACTGCAAAACAGATACACACCCCAAACTGCAACTCAGAAACAAGACCAACAAATCAAACAAGCTCATAGCAGCCAACATATACTTCTAATATTAAAACTACATATGGCGAAATTATTACACTCGATTTTCTGCTGCAAGCTTGCACGAGAACTGAATGCTGATAAGAATAATACGAATTCCTTAAAGTTCAATCCATCCAATATCTTCAGCAATCTCTGAAATATGAATGTTAATAAATTTGTATTAAAAAAAATGTGAAAAATTAAATTAAAGCCTCAATCTTTGAGAGTGAGAAAGAGAGACTACCTGAGAGAGAGGATTGACGGCGAATTCGGGAACGGACAAGAACTCATCGGCGGAGATGAAACCTCCGCCGCTGCGATCGAGCTGGCAGAACCGCTGGTACAGAGAAACTATCTCCTGCTGCGAAACTTGAAAAACGAAACGCACAAATCGAATCGAATCGAATCAAATCAAATCAAACAGCTCAGAAACATTAAAAAAAAAAAATGAAAAATTGTTTACATGTGTTGTTACAGTGCTCCTGGACTTCTTCGATATCGTACTGTGTGAGCATCGAGGATGTGTTGCCCATATCGGCGGTGGCGAGGAAGAGGCGAGATCAGGTGCGGTGCAGTCTAGGGGAAGATGTGGAAAGGAAAGCCCTAACGAGCAGCGGAGATAACAAGGCGCTTGTAAAGGCCACCTTTGCAGGGAGGGACAGGTTACAAAGGTTGTTGGAGTTAATGTCGCACGCAGCAAGTGTGGTTGACTGGTTTCCGTTCCTCCGGCATGTTGGATCCATTTTTAAGTTTATTTGTTAATTTTGTTTATTTGATCAATTTTAACAAAATGTAGAATAAAATGTAGTTAAAATATGATGACAAGAGAGTTCAAAATTTATAAAAATTAAAGGGTAAAATAAATTAAAATGAACTTTTCAAGGATCAAACACTAAGGAGTGGTCTAGTAGTTGAGAATGCATTTCAGACCTGTATTTCATATGGTATGTTTTGAGTTCGATTCTAGTGTTGGTAAATCGTACGGTGGTAGTTAGAGAAGGCTAAAATGTCTTTATGAGTCTGCTTGGTCCCCGGAAGGATGGACTGCCCTGGTCAAGACATCAGCTTTTCAAGGGTTAGGTCTAGTAATATTTTTTGTCATTTTTTTTTTGAACAAATGATATTATCTACACTAAAAAGGAAGGGGTGAGTTTAGCCTCAGAATGGGTTGGCATAATGTGGTTCAAACTCACATTTGGCGAGAATCGAACCTAAGACCTCTCACTTACAAGTGAAGAGGAATACCGCTAAACAGTAATACCAAGTAGCAATATTTTTGTCACTTGTATGATAAAGTTATGAGATCGAATATGGTAAATAACAAGTTCGTAGCTAATTTAACACCAACTCATTTAGTCTAAAATATATCATTGTTTTAGAAAATAACGATGACAAGAGATAAATTAAAATTATATAAAAATTAAGGAGGCAATTGAGTAAAATAAACTTTTAAGGGGCCAAATCGCCAATGGGTTACAAGTGGAGGGCAAATCGCAGAATATCCTTTGTATAATTTTGGTTGAATTCGCTGAATATCATTGGTGTTGCGGTCAAAGAAATATTTTGTTTTCTCCAGCGCGTGAGCTAGCACCTGCCGCTACCACTCCCGCAATACTCAGCCTCTCAACCGGAGAAATCGCCCTGACCGGCGAAGGGGTAAGTCTGAGTTGCAGAAACCTGATTCGCGCGCAGGGACGGCGGAAGAAAGAGGCTCAGGTTGATTTCCGCGCGCAGATTTTGGCCGGCATATCACCTCACCGCTCCCAGGTTGCTTATATCTGAACTGCAAACAATTCATAGATTAAATTTTATTCTCAAAGTAACAGCTGATGTCCAGATGATTTTTTTTATAAATAAAGAAGAAAACTTTGGTATTTCTGTAGACTGTTGGGTGAAATTAAGGGTTGCCCATTTTCTGATTTACTGAAAAACTAGTAGGGTTAAATTGCCATTGAAGAATTATGAAATAAATTAACTAACTTCGTTGTTGAATTGTTTGATTTGTGGTTGATGCATATGGATTTTGTAGTTTATGCACCGGAGCATGGTAGAATTTTCGTGATGCATAACATTGAAGTGTCATGTATTTCTAACAGGATTTTTTTTTGGCAGACTATTAAGCTGAGAAATACTGATTCCTGCGCGTATTCGGTTCAGAGTTGAAGAATGGTGGGTAAATTCATGATCCTCCCTAACTCTTTCGTTTTGTTACATTGTAATTGTTGGCACATGTCGATGAGTACATTAAGTTAACGAAGGAATGAATAAATCCTGCAAACAGAATCATTATTTTGTAAGGAAATTGTGCTTAAAGAAACTCAGGGGTTTGTTTTTTGATCATCTAGTCGAAACTCAATTGGTTATTCATATTGATTAATACAAGGTTGGAACTTGGAACAGTGACTCCTCCGGTTATAGGGAGCAAATGTAGGCAACTTATGGAACATGATGCAGTGTCCTCCTTTAAGTAATTTCATGTGTAAAGCCATGTTATCGGGTGCTGGTTGCACAAGTGAACTTCTTGAAACTGCTTTGGGGGCATATTGAAGCTTTCCTTTCACAAAAGACCAAATTGAGAGCAAAATATGAGGTTTTAGAACACAATTCGAAATAAGACTACCAAAAATATAGGTGTCCATATCTGAAGCCTTAAAGTTATGCTAAGTTGCGTTTTGGTCATATTTGTGCATGGAGATTCAACCTATTTATTGTGATTTCTTTGATCAGAGTGCCTCTAGTACTTGAAAAAAAGGGGATTGAAATTGTGTGTGGCCTGTATTTTAGGTCACTGTAGGTCTTGTTCTTCGACTATGATATGTTGTTCGTTTTAGCAGTTGCATATTTAAGAAATTTGTACGGAATACAAGACTAAGAAAAGATTAGTGGTTTCAATGTCTCTTTTATCATTAACGGAAAGGAAATAAATGTATGTCTGATTTGTCTATGTGTATGTTTTCCAGGCCATGTATATCCGCGTTAAGCGTAGTAAGACAACCTACTTTATCCAGTGTGAACCAACTGAGACAAGTTTAGATATTAAGCAGAAATTGCATGATCTTACTGATCAACCGGTCAATGATCAGCGCTTGATCTTAGTCAGTACCGGGGAAGTATTGGAGGATTCAAAGACGTTGGCAGATCAGAAGGTATGAAACATAAGTTGCAGTTTCCTCCCTCCTACTTGAACTTAAAGAGATTCAATACTACGATTAAATTTCATCACATTGACATTCTAAATACTAATCCATTGAGCTCCAAATGCGTTGATGTCTTCATTGATGTTTTTATGTCCTTTCAGGTTGAAAATGATGCCGTTGTTGCATTGGCCTACAGAAAAGGCAAGTCTCTCATCCTTTTGTTCTTTCAATTCTCACCTTAAGTTAACTCCAAGCTTATATTTGGCATGTCTACTTTGTTCTCGGGGTTGTTAGTGGTTGATATGGGTTGAAAACTGAGCACCTGTTTGTCGAGATACATTCATGGATGAAAATACACTGCATCCCTATTAAATGGTAGCCGATGTAGGTGATGTAGAACAGATGGAAAGCTTATTGAATTACATTGGCATGAAATCTTGAAACCCCGAGGAAAAAGGCACAAAATAGGGCAGAATCTGCATTCCCGTCGTGAATTGGATTGTGAATATTTCAGATACTGTTTGAGGACCATTTTGATTTAGTCATCTTTTTTAAGACCAGCTTGTGTATTGTTCTTTATCTTATGTTTGCTTTGGACTTGATGGCCTCCAGATGACAATGAGTTTGAAGAGGTCAACATTGTACGACCAGACGACTTCTATCTGTCTCGTGATGCAGATGCTGGCAATTGGTGAAGTCGGAAACATTGCTCCGGCGGTAGTCTAAATCTGAGATTGTTTCCTTCTTGTGCTCGGATTTTTAGGACAATAATTGTTATTTTTAACAAACAGTTGTGGTAAAGTCTGTAGATGAAATAATTCATTCATGAAATTGACAGCATTAGTAGTATTTGTATGAAATAAACAAATGATAGTGGTGCTAAAAAAAAATTATCACAGAGATTATTGGTCCTACTTTATATGATGGAAAACTTGGATAAATATAAGGGAACTTTAACGAAAAGCTTCCGGTACTATTCATTTTAACGAAAAATCATATTTTTACTTTAAAAGGTCAATTATGGTACTATTTACTTTACCTTTTATTTTGTTCTTATCGTTAAAACTCAAAGTTTTTAAGTTTTTTTTATTAGTTTTTCTTAAATATAAAGAGTTCAAATCTCAAAACTTTGGTCCATTTCGATTAATGTCGTCTGCCATGTTATTGCTCGGTCCTGATAGGAGCATATTTAGGCGACTTACTTAGCTTGTTTTCGTACATTTATATTGTTAATTCATAGTTGTTTTAGTAGTTTAAGCCATTTTCGTGTGTTTTTAGGTTCATATGGCTAAGGAAGCAAAAATATGCATTTTGGAGCATTTTGGAGCAAAATTGGACTTGGAATGGATAGCTTATATTTGGAGCAAAAGGAATGGACGAAATTGAAGGATTCCTAATCCATTGCAGCCACATGCATTTCCAACCTAATCACTCACCCACACAATCTGCCATCATTCACACAAACACCATCAATGCCGTGAAATCTCATTCCACTTTCTAGCCATTCCACATGCCATTGTCATTCCACTTCATTTCACTTTGCATTTCCAGATTATTCCTTCATCATTGCACCACAAATCAGCCACATGCATTCACTCTTTAATGCACATGCATTCATCATCATTCCCCGGCAACGGCGCCAAAATTTGATGCGAGATTTATACGCACACAAATTAAACCCTCTTTTTGACAATTTGTAGTATAAGTATAAGTAGGGATCGTTCTGGACTGGGGATTAGGAGGGATTGTTAATCACTTGGATTTGACTCAAAAACGTAAAAACACAATATAAAACACTACACTAGACTCAAAGAATGCAAAACTAAACTTTAAAACACTCAAACAAACTAAAAGACTCAAAACAGTACAAACACACTCAAATCTGCCTAAAAACCACTTTCTGGGCAGTTTTGAGTATAAACACAAATTTGGACGAAATTAAGTTGTAACTTGACTCAAGACTCTTAAAAACACAAACTAAATTGATTTCTAACTAATTTAACATTAAAGTAAAGGGGGATTTAGGTTTATACGAAATTAAATTAAATGAACAAATTAAAACAGAATGTAAATATGAAATTGATGAAATGGAATGAATGGATGATAGAATAGCTAAGGGGTTCATCTCCATACATGTTACACTTGCATAATAAAACGATTTCAAATTGCATTTCAATAAACCATGAATTCTCAACGCTCCAAGTTAATTAGGTCCGCTTAAATTAACTTTCAAATCTTCCTAACGTTATTGAATTGGATGATTGCATACGACAACCCAAAATATTCCCCACAAGTCCCCTACATGATTGCATAATAGAGATACAAGCAAGAATCATTACGCTCTATGAAAATTATAAGTGTTGACGAGGCATTCGTTACTATGGAATACGCATGAAACTTATGCCAAGAATTCGTTTAACGCGATTGTTTATAAGCAACCTCCACTACTTGTGAATATAAGTTCATAACTATTAGGTGAAACTCACTTATATTCTAGCGTCATATTCATGCATGAAAATTAAGTGTGCACTCTCAATAAACATACATAAATAAGTTATCAATCAAACGGTTAAATAAATTGAATCCACAACTTATGAAACGCAATTAGAAGTAATCAAATCAAAATGCAAGTATAAACATATATTTCGAATTCCCCCCTAGCCAAGGGGGGGGGTTTAGTTCCTCATAACTTTGAAATCAAAGAAACACCTAAACATTCCAACAACTCAAACTTGAATTGTATGAACGTTTAGGCACTCAACTCTTCCATATTCGAAAACACCACAGAAATTGGTCCCTTGGGGTCGTGCCCATCCCACCATAATTCCATCCATTCCATCCATATTTCAGCCATCAATCCATTGCATCCATAATCCCCAAAACTCACCTTAGACCTTGTACTACAACAACGAGGAAGAGAAGAGTGTCTAAACGTTCATACAACTCAAGTTTGAATTGTTGGAATGTTTAGGTGTTTCTTTGATTTCAATGTTTAAATTCAATTCTCTTTGTTTTGTACGTATGAGGAATGGAAGAGAAGAGTGCCTAAACGTTCATACAATTCAAGTTTGAGTTGTTGGAATGTTTAGGTGTTTCTTTGATTTCAAAGTTATGAGGAACTAAACCCCCCTTGGCTAGGGGGGGATTCGAAATATATGTTTATGCTTGTATTTTGATTTGATTACTTCTAATTGCGTTTCATAAGTTGTGGATTCAATTTGTTTAACCGTTTGATTGATAACTTATTTATGTATGTTTATTGAGAGTGCACACTTAATTTTCATGCATGAATATGACGCTAGAATATAAGTGAGTTTCACCTAATAGTTATGAACTTATATTCACAAGTAGTGGAGGTTGCTTATAAACAATCGCGTTAAACGAATTCTTGGCATAAGTTTCATGCGTATTCCATAGTAACGAATGCCTCGTCAACACTTATAATTTTCATAGAGCGTAATGATTCTTGCTTGTATCTCTATTATGCAATCATGTAGGGGACTTGTGGGGAATATTTTGGGTTGTCGTATGCAATCATCCAATTCAATAACGTTAGGAAGATTTGAAAGTTAATTTAAGCGGACCTAATTAACTTGGAGCGTTGAGAATTCATGGTTTATTGAAATGCAATTTGAAATCGTTTTATTATGCAAGTGTAACATGTATGGAGATGAACCCCTTAGCTATTCTATCATCCATTCATTCCATTTCATCAATTTCATATTTACATTCTGTTTTAATTTGTTCATTTAATTTAATTTCGTATAAACCTAAATCCCCCTTTACTTTAATGTTAAATTAGTTAGAAATCAATTTAGTTTGTGTTTTTAAGAGTCTTGAGTCAAGTTACAACTTAATTTCGTCCAAATTTGTGTTTATACTCAAAACTGCTCAGAAAGTGGTTTTTAGGCAGATTTGAGTGTGTTTGTGTTGTTTTGAGTCTTTTAGTTTGTTTGAGTGTTTTAAAGTTTAGTTTTGCATTCTTTGAGTCTAGTGTAGTGTTTTATATTGTGTTTTTACGTTTTTGAGTCAAATCCAAGTGATTAACAATCCCTCCTAATCCCCGGTCCAGAACGATCCCTACTTATACTTATACTACAAATTGTCAAAAAGAGGGTTTAATTTGTGTGCGTATAAATCTCGCATCAGGTCCTCCATCGGAAACTATGTTAGTGTGGTTGGCGTGTCTCCTAGCAACTGTCTGCACAAGAATTTTTCCTTTTTTTTCTTTTCTTTTTTAAGGAAAAAATAGACTAGTTGGTGGATTGGTCATGGCAGTGTACCATTCTAGGGGCCGGGAGAATTCACAGAGTCATTCCAGCCTCTCTTAACCATTATCATATGATTCACCAAATACTGGTATGAAATTCGTTCCCAACAATTAGGTCATATCTTGGTAATTCTCATTTTCGGTTGGCGTCGTCGAGTTGTATTGAGCTTGGCCCTTCTACTCCCATTGGGCCTGAAAAATGAAGGATTCGCGACCCAAAACGGCGTGTCGTTTCTCTGGAAATTTGCCTCCTTATCCCAAACCAAAAGCCCACTCACCGGTCAGGAAAGCGCGAGACTCTCCGGTCTCCAAAGCATAGCGGAAAAGCCATGTCCCTCCTTCCCTCCACCTCCAAGCTTTGCTGAAATTGAAGCACAAAGAAATCGCAGGGGACGTCAAGAACAAGTACGAGGGCATATGGAGGCTGTCCAAGCTCGGTGTCTCCGTCGACAAGGACCCCAGAAAGGACTTTCTCGGCGTCTCCGATGGCTTGCTCAAACAGATTGCCAAAGTGCTCGAATTTCCCGGTAATTTCATCCGGCAGCACTTGTGTTCTTTGTTAAGCATTTTTATTCAAGTTTTCACTTTTTTCATGTTCGTCTCTTGTTTTTCATTTCAGGTTCCTTCGATGCTGCCGACGGAGGCATTCACGGTGGTTCTGAAATCTTTTGATGCAAGGAAAGTGTTGAAGTTTGTGGCCAAGTGGACAAGTAGACAAATGTCCAAAATACCTTTCGACTGGGAGAAAGATTAAGATTTTGAGATCGGATAATGGTGGTGAATACACATCCGACCCTTTCTTTAAAGTTTGCAAAGAGGAAGGGATTGTGAGACATTTTAGTGTCTGGGGAACTTCACAACAAAATGGAGTTACAGAAAGATTGAATCAAACCTTACTTGAGAAGATTAGATGCATGTTGTCTCAGTCGGGTTTGAGCAAGTCGTTTTGGGCAGAGGTAGTTACTTATGCATGTCACATCATCAACCGATTACCCTCAGCTGCTGTTCAGGGTAAGGCGCCAATGGAGGTATAGACTGGAAAACCTTCTACTGATTATGATTATATTCGTATTTTTGGTTCACCTGCTTATTTTCATGTAACTGAAAATAAACTTGATCCTAGAGCCAAAAAGGCTATCTTTCTTGGTTTTAGTAGTGGTGTCAAAGGTTACAGGTTATGGTGCCCGGAGATGAAGAAACTTGTAATCAGCAGAGATGTGACATTTGATGAAGAAAATATGTTCAGAGACTCTGAAAAGAATGTGAAAGATGTCCAACAGGTGGAGCTTGAGAAAGTTGCCTCTAGTACTTCAAATCCTATTTCCGCTGATGTCGAAGCCACTACAAGTGAAGAAGTGGGAGACCATGAGGATGTTGAAGAAGTTGAACTTGAAGATTCTATTCAAGTTGAAGAGCAAGTTTCACCTCAAGAGTCTATTGCCAAGAACAGAGGAAAAAGACAAATTACCAAGCCAGCTCGGTATACTGACTATGTTGCTTTTACTCTTCCTATTATCACTGATGAGATTCCATCCAATTTTGAGGAAGTCATTGAGAGTGAGGAAAAGGAGAAGTGGTGCAATGCCATGGGTGATGAGATGAATTCTCTCTTGAAGAACAAGACTTGATAGTTAGCTAAATTGCCTAAGGGTAAGAAAGCTATTGGTTGTAAATGGGTGTATGCCAAGAAAGAAAATGCTGATGAGAAAAGCAATGTAAGATTCAAAGCAAGATTAGTTGCTAAAGGGTATGCACAAAAGGAAGGCATTGACTACAATGAAATTTTTTCTCCAGTTGTGAAGCACTCCTCAATTCGCATTATGTTAGCTCTTGTTGCACAATATGATCTTGAGCTTGTGCAACTCGATGTGAAGACGACTTTCCTACATGGTGATTTGAATGAAGAGATCTATATGTGTCAACCGGATGGGTATAAAGTGAAAGGGAAAGAGAATTTGTTCTGCAAGTTGAAGAAATCACTTTATGGCTTGAAGCAATCTCCAAGACAATGGTATTTGAGGTTTGATAAATTTATGAGAGGCCAAAATTATTCTAGAAGTCAATATGATCACTGTGTGTACTTCAAGAAGTTGCAAGATGGGTCTTTCATTTATTTGTTGATATATGTTGATGATATGTTGATTGCCTCAAATAATGTCGAAGAGATTAATAAATTGAAGAATCAAATGAAGAATGAGTTCGAGATGAAGGATCTTGGTGAAGCAAAGAAGATCCTTGGCATGGAGATCACTAGAGACCGAGAGAAGGGTCTGGTTTGTTTGAATCAAAGACAATACCTTGAGAAGTTGATTCGGAAGTTTGGAGTTCATGATTCAACTAAACCGGTTAGTACCCCTTTGGCTCCTCATTTTAAATTGAGTTCTCTACAATGTCCTAAAGCTGATAAGGAGAAGCTGCAAATGAAAAATATACCATATGCAAATTTGGTTGGTAGTTTGATGTATGCAATGGTATGTTCTAGACCAGATATTGCTCATGCAGTTGGCATGGTGAGTCGATATATGCATAATCCTGGTAAAGAGCACTGGCAAACAACTAAGTGGATATTGAGGTATCTCCATGGTACTCAAGATGTTGGTTTATGTTTTGAGAAGGATGACTCTGGTATTGGTCATTTTGCTATTGGTTATGTTGATTCAGATTATGCAGGTGATCTGGATGGAATGAAGTTTACTACAGGCTATGTGTTTACTATGGCTAAAGGGCCAGTTTGTTGGAGGTCCATTTTGCAGTCATTTGTTGCCTTGTCTACTACAGAGGCTGAATATATGGCAGTTGCTGAAGCTATAAAGGAGGTCATTTGGATACATGGACTGATTAGAGATTTGGGGGTTGATCAGAAGCAGGTGGAGGTACATTGTGATAGTTAGAGTGCCATTTATTTGGCTAAGTATCAGGTTCATCATGTGAGGACCAAGCACATAAATGTGCGTTATCACTTTGTTCGTGAAGTAGTTGGTGAAGGGGAGATCATTCTCCAGAAGATTCCAACTAAAGACAACCCCGCTGATATGTTGACTAAGGTTGTTGGTGTAGCCAAGTTTATTCATTGCTTAAACTTGGCTCACATTTTGCCTATTTAAAAAATGCGTTGAGCAGTAGGAGTTTTGGAGCATTTGGCTCGGCATTAGTTGTTCTCTTGCTAGTGATTGGGAGTGTTTTTTGTGTTGATTGTGTTGGTTGGCTTATCATGGCGTTTTTGGAACTTGGCCAAGGTGGAGATTGTTGGAGTTTGTGGCCAAGTGGACAAATGTCCAAAATACGTTTCGGCTAAAGAAAGAAAGTTGGAACATCTTTCCTTGTTTTGGGGAGAAAAAAAGGGAAAAGATGTTTTGTTGTCTTCAACACCTGTGGGTGTTGGTTCAAATAAAGAGAGAAGTTGTTTTTGAAAAATATAAAGAAGTATAGAGCTCATTTCGGTTGAGAAGAAAGAAGAGAGAAGAAAGAGCTTTTTTGTAGAGAGCAAGGGAGAGTTGCAGAGAGCCTAAAACAGAAGAACAAGTTGCTGCTTCAATTGGTTAGTAATCATCCACCAAAGTAGTTGTCGTTGTAATAGCTTTGAGCTATATGTATAGAGAAGAAATTATTCATTATATTTCTTTCTCTATTTGTTTCTTTGGTGAGAGAGAGCTATTGGGTGTATTTGGCTTTTGGGTTGTGAGATTGCCAACACTTTGTAAACTCTCATTTGGTTGATAGTGGATTATTGGGTGAGCTCCTACTGCTCCGAGGACGTACTCCAATTACACTAACTGTGGAGGAACCTCGTTAAAATCTTTGTGTCTTTTATATTTTGTTCTTGCATTTTCATTTGATAAAATTTCCTGTGGGTTAGCTTGAGTTGGTTCCATTAAGTTTGGTGCTATCCTAGCACAACAGAAGGTATGTTATTTTATTTTAAGTTTTGATTTATGGTAGAAAGTTAGGGTCTGTTTGGTATCCTATTTGAAAAATGGCGATTCGCATCGCGTCTGTGAATTTGTTTCAAATGGTAAAGGAAGAGTTGTGCTGATTTTGGTTTTGCTGGCTGAAAGAACCGAAATTCGTATACATTGTGGAAATGGATGTCGACAAACTTCTGAGTCTCGAGCCTCGCACTTGGCACTTCATTTCCGAGTTGGAGCCGAAAGTCGGGCTGGTAGAACACATGCCTGAAGCGAGAAAATCTGGAGACTTGATCAGTATAATACATGACTTTGAAAAAGTACATCAAGGTACAGTTTCTAGTGGTGGTGGACATAACACGAAAAATGGATCCGGAGGGACATACACGCACCCCACGGCTACAAAACCAAAACTAGCAGTGGTGGATACCGGACCATCAGGGTTGTTTGCCGCCCTTGTTCTTGCGGAATTTGGTGCAAAAGGAGAAATAAGTATACAGCTTTTTATTTTCCTACAAACCTAATGTTTAATCTTATTTGTTGCTTTCATTTTGTTGGTTTATTCTGATGGTCAAAAACAAAGTGTTGTGTTAAAATCAACTCCGTTTTCGTAATACTACCAAGAGAAATGCTAAGAAAACATTTTCAAAAGTGGGACTCGTCATGGACTCTTCACCACCTTAGTATTTGGAATAATATTTTATAATGTTAGCAATGAAATTAACATTGAACTGTGAGGTCTACAGTTTATGAAAATTGACGTTAGCATTTCTCTACTACCAATTGCGCAAGTGGATTAAAGCATTTAACATGCTAAACAAAACTCCACCCTAAGTTTTCAAAATTCCTCGGATCCTCCCAAAGTATACTACAATTGCTCGAGTGGATTACTTACAGCATGTGAACGTCTACTACAATTGGTCGAGTGGATTAATTACAGCATGTGAACGTATGCTTAAATTGCTTAGGTAGATTAATTAGAGCATTAAACATGCTCAACCAAACTCCAATTATTTTAGGCATATGGTCTGTCAGTGTCTATATATATGAACAACATGATATATGATGATACTCAAATCTAAAGTTCATCAAAAGAGTAGTACTTACTACTTACTGCTGGTAAATTCTAATTCCGGCCGGCCGACGTTACCCGATTATGGCTACCCCCTCCGGGCATCTCCTCCTTAAGCTGCTTGTTTGCACGGTGGTGGTGGTTATGGTGGCAGCTCTTGCGCCCAAGGCTGAAGAGGGAACCTTCGTTTGTGACATTATTCAGGTGCAGGAAACCATGTGGGCATGCAGACCATACATCTTTAAACGTGGGGAGTTGACTAAAGCTTGCTGCAATGGGGTCAAGACCGTCTACAGAGATGTTAAGACCGCCGTTGACCGCCAGGCAGCCTGCAAGTGCATCATAGATTTAGTCCCGTTTGATCGTACAAGTGAAACCCGGATTGCTGGCCTGCCTACCAAGTGTGGGATTCCCAACAATAACTGCACAATATGACAGCATCCCATCCGTTACAATATCTAATAGCCCAGAGCTAAGGCCAAAGTAGTATTGTTATTTCTTTGTCATTTCCATTTACCTGCTGACTGCTGTTATGTCTATGTTGCTCAAGAAGGATTCCTAGGCTCCTATCCGAACCTTTAGAGAGTTCGTTGTACTAAATTCAAATACTCGGGATCTTGTATTAAGCTAGTATTGTCATGTGAGAAAGGCATGAATATTGAAGTAACTTTATCTATGTCTCTTTCTGTTATTTCCCTTTTACGGTTTCTATCCTATCAACGATCATGTATTAAGCTAGTAATATGATGTGAGAAAGGCATGAATATTGAAGTAAATTTATATATGTATCTTTCTGTTATATATTTCCCTTTTACGGTTTCTGTCCTATCAACTTGATATCAGAAGCCTCTCGACCCTATGAGCAGGTCAGGGCGCCGCTGACGCCAGCCGTTTTTGGCCAACCACCGGTCATCTCCATCAACAACGCTTGTAATGACTCTTCAATCTAACTTCATTCACGGAATTAAGCCAAGTGGAGTTTTGTTGCTTGTTTTTTCTTTTTCTTTCAAACCCTAAGTATATATTCCTCGGATCCTCATTGTTCATATGCATCTACTACAATTGCTTAAGTGTATTAATTGGAGCATTAAACAAGCTCAACCAATCTCCACCAATCATCTTATATATGCATGGGGGGTTTCTCAATTGTTCTTTGTAAACAGCGTTATATATAAATCTACGTACAGTTTCACAAAAGAAAGTACATATAGTACGTGCTAGTATATACACAGCTACAGCTCCTTAAGTTGCTTGTTTGCATGGTGACGTACCGTTATGGTGGTGGCTGGTGCGCCCATGGCGGCGGCAGAACCAAAAGGCTTGCGGCGAAACATGGACCCCATCTTTTGAAGGTGGGGCGTTGACTCAGTCTTGCTGCAAAATGGGGTCAAAGCCCATTTGCAAATTAAGATGATGTGACACTACAGTTGACCGGCGAAATTAAGGCTGGCGGATTAAAAGATTATTTGCAATTGTTAATTAAAAAAACAAGAGAAATTTTGAAATAGGTCTAATTTTATAGACCACCTTTTGAAATATATCCAATTTTTAGTGATTTTTTATTTTTGAAATAGGTCCAATTTTTAGTTACTTTGGATCCTTATCAAAAAATCCCTTAAAACAATAACATTATGTTTAGATGAAGAAATTTAAGATTATTAAGAAATTTTAAAATGATGGAAATTGAAATGAGGGGATTTTATTTTCTAGAATTTGTGAATTTTCTTATTTGGTTAACCTAAAAAATAATGGAATTGAATATGAAATTTGTTGTTTTTAAACTCTCAATCATAGAAATTGGGAAATGACACCTATTTATATGGAATTTAAACTTGGGAATTGGAGGTCCAAAATTTCAAGTTTTTTGTCCACGCGGAAATTCTAAATTTCTATGTTTATGAATATAAACAAGAAAATTGGTTCATGTCAATTTATAAATTCTGACTTTAATCCGAATTCCAAGTTTATTTTCCTCATCCAAATATAGTGTAAATGAATGGATTTAATGAGCCAGTCTAAACCCTAAAATAAAACGATTTACAAAAGAGGAAATATGGCATGAACTGATGAACATGTTAGAGAGAAAACATATGAATTTATTAATTAATACGAGCTGAAAAATACAAAAAACACGTATTCAGGCTCGAAAGGCATTTCGGTGAATATCATATTATATAATATAACGTCATATGAAGTTATGAACACGACGAAAACATAAATTTAAATTATTGATATATATATATATATGTGACATCCCGTCCCGAGATTATAAAAAACGTATGTGTGAATTGACCATTTTACCCCTAGTTCGTTACATTTACGTTTGGTGTTGTTTTGTGTGGTGTGGCATGTGTTGGACCACACACACACACACTCACACACACTGTCTCTCTCTCCCGTGATTCCCTCTCCCTCTGTCTCTTTTTTGTCACTTCTTTCTCTCTCCCCCCGAGTCCTCCATTCCTTCTTCTTCTTTCTTCAAACTCGTACGGACAAACACCAAACTCACCCAAACCACCATAGATCGAAGGAACCAAGGGCATTTTTGGACTCGTGAAGCTCGTACGAGTGCAACCATACCATTTTCAGGTGAGAAATCCTTCGTTTTCATGTCGATTCGAGGTAGTCCGATTTAGGTACTATTCATGCAAACTTAATCTAGCATGTTTTTGGGATTTTGAAGCTTGTAGATGTCTCAGTGAGGTCCCAAGGAGCCTCGGAGTGCTTCGTTGGACAAATTTGGACGTTGGGAAAGCTTGGTTCAAAGTTTGGCCGGAGCTTTCGAGGCTTTTTCCGACGAATCCACGGCGAGTTAGGGGTCGAGGCAGGTATGGATGTGTTCGTCTCGTCAATACCTTCATTTTGATATAAAGTACGTCGAAAATGGTTAAGAAATGAAGAAGTTATGACACTTTGAAGTTTACCCAGAAATTCCGGCAAAACACCCACCTCCGGCGAAACCAGTCCGGCGACGCGAGGAAGAAGACGCGCGCGTGGGCAGCGCGTATACAGGGCGCGTGAGAGCTCCAAATTGAGTTCTAAAAATTGTCACGTGTTCGTGACGTCGTGTAGATCACCGTGGTATATTCACACACCCAAATTGAGCAACGTATGAGAAAGTTATTGACGAATGTTTGTGTGTGCGTTTAAATGATGATTTTATAATTATTCTTTTATAGGTGAAACTTGTACGGACGACGAATGTAACCAAACTAGGCGTGAGGGTTACGAGCCGGCTACTTATCAGTGAGTGGGCAGTTATTTTTCAGTATATATATACGTATGCTTGACGTATTTTCCAGAAAACGTATTTTAAATGAAATACGAATTAAATATCCTGTCATATATGCATCATATTTTAATATGTGCATTACCATAATTATGCATATTGTTGCATGGTGCTGAGGAGGCCCAGGTAAGCTACATTTGACATACATTTGATATACATTTCATATACGTATGAAATACGTTTGGAATATGAGTGAAATATGATGAATTATACGATTGTGATATGATTGAGATATGAAGAATGATATGATAGAGATGCTTAGAGAGCTCATAACCTGCACCCCCGGTGTTAGTGCTCCCGCCCTGAGCAGGGCACAGTCCTTCACGTGATGTTCACCTCTCGCACCATATGCTCAGCTTGGATCCAAGCTAGGTGCACATGCCTGTCGTACATACCACATTAGATGGTTCCGACTCGTAGGTGACCCGCGATTATTCGCACAGCCTTCACGTGATCGTAGCACTAAAGCGTATATATACGTTACACCCAGGCCTGTCGTACAGACCACTTTAGGTGGTTCCGACTCGTGGTCAGGTTCAGTTGTTCAGTTATTAAGTTTGTGATTTGAGCTCTATATGCAGCCGTACAGGTCACGTTAGGTGACTCCGGCTGCCAGATGTTATGCTGTTGATGTGATGAGTTGATTATGAGCTATATATGTAGTCGATGACTGAGTTGATTATGATGAGTTAATTATGAGTTATATATGCAGCCGAAGGCTGAGTTGATTAGAATGAAAGAGTATGAACTATGTTTATAGCCGAATGTTGAATTGATTATATGTTATTCCATCATATTCACATAGAGATGATGAGCATTCTGTTATGATACTTGGCATGACATACATTCATATTGTCTAGCATAATTTGAGATATATTACGTATATGAGTATATACTTTATTTCTGGGAAAGTATACAGGTTTTACGGCGAGGGGTTAGATTGTGTTTTACTAAATGGTTTTCAAAGAGCTTTTTTGCTGACCCACTCAACTTTGTTTTGCGCCCCTCCAGGTTTAAGATATCAGAGCTTGGTGGCTACGAGGAATCCAACGGTGTTCTGACAGAATGGACAAAAATTAGGACTCACCTTTGGGTGTTTCATCTTAGAAATGGTATCTTTAAAGCTTCCGTACTGTGTAAATGGTTACGTCACTCTCACGTGACAGCCAGCATGCCTTCCTTCGGGACAGGGTGTGTCATATATATATATATATATATATATATATATATATATATTCCAAAAATATTAAACCTTTCAAGTTTGCTCACATATCAACTAATTATTGAACTAATAAACTAAATACTACTACCCACATGGGAGCACATAAGTGACTAGACTTGGCAAACGGTCAGGACAATTAATTTAGTCTAATTAGGAATTTTCTTCTTTTTTCATTTCTTTTGAAGCTTTAAAAAAGAGGTGTTGGAATTGCACTACTAGCTAGCTGTGACAAGAAAAAGTGGAATGGCATTGACATATGCATCATGGCCGGTTTGATGATTCTCCGTGATCTTATACTTTGCTATTATAATTCCATCACATGAGCACCCATCATTTGGTCATTTCTTGCTTTAATTCATGAATAAAATCTGGGTAAATCTGCAATACGAAATGGCATTATACCCATTAGTTGATGGATTATTATATATATTTCATTTGGGTAAATATAATTTTTTTTACAAATAATATTTTGCAATTAAATCATTGAAATTGCGGAGAGAGGAATCAAATTTTGGTGTAGAAGGCTAGTACACTTCTCTGGTCAACTTGATTTAGCCAAGTTTGCAAAATCTCGTACAAATTAATATCAGTTATTGAGAACTCGTTATGTGTAACATATAATAAATCAACCAAATGATCACTAAACTGAAAAATAATTAAATCTCATAAAAACAAAGGATAATTAATTTAATTGCTTCTGAATTCATGACAATAACAGGACTGCATTCTCTGCAGCTGCATGTTAAGAAATTATTGTCTTGTATGTATCCTCTAAACATTGTTCCTGACCAATTGTTCCCATTTGGATTTGAAAAAATAAGAAAAATATTAATTAAAGTCAGAAAAACCAAAGCAAAATGAACCGAGACAGACAACAAGGGGAGAAACTGGTAGGCCCTGAAAGATATGGTTTAGGGTTTTCAACTTTTTAGCAGACATGCTGTTTCATATCATATGATGTGTCCACATGTTCACACGTCGCAAAATTTTCGAAGAAAAGGAAAAAGTTTGCTTCAAACTTCATAATTTTCAAGTTTCGTTTTCAGATAAATTATTGCACCTAATTGCAGATTAAATGATTAGCTTACGTCCCAAAACATGGGACAGTAATACAAGAGTGGAGGAAAGTTTTTTTTAAGTATCCCTCCACGTATGTGCTTGTGTCTCGAACACATTGAAAAATCTCTTGTATTCCAGATTTGTTGATTAAATGCAGGTTAATTTGGCTCCCAGTGCTTGGGAGAGAGACTTAACCTTATACCTACGCCACCTTGACATTTCGCTCCAAGAACAGATGGCACCGCGTTATTTTGTCTGGGATGGCACTGTGTACCCGGTTATATAGACTCCAGCCTTGAAATGATTCATGTGTGACCAACTTTCACTTTCCTGGGTTCTTCCGAGCTGTAAATGGAGTTTCGAGCTTTCGGCTAAAAGCAGCTTATGCTGCCAATGCCATACATACAAGCTAGCTGTTTAAGTGGTTAATGTTTAGCTTATGGTTAAAAACAAAGGAAAACTAATGAAAATGGTTTGAAAACTTTGAGTTTTAATGATAATGACAAAATAAATGGTAAAGTGAATAGTACCAGGATTGATTTTTTAGTGTAAAAATGTGGTTTTTTTGTTAAATTAAATAGTACCGTGCGTTTTTCATTAAAACTCTCTAAAAACAATATCATAAGAGCAGTTTATATAATTATTATCTTGTTGCTCTCATGGCCCCTGTAGGCTTGTAGTTGCCTGACAAAGAGGGAAAATATGGGTGGAAAACATGAGGAATTAGAGAAGAATTAGCAATAAAGAAGGGATTAACAATTAAGTTTAAATATGAATTAAAAAGGAAGAGCAAGGAGAAGTTGCTTTGGGATGGTTAGCCATGCAAATTTGTTATTATTTTTATATAAGTGATACCACGGAAGAAGAATTCAAAGTCGAAACTTTAGGTGCAAAAGTAAATGATTTTAATGCTCTTCAAAAAAAAAAAAAAAGTAAATGATTTTAATTAGCTCAGTCATAAGCTTTAATTAACATTTATTAATTATACAGTTTGAACATAAAGTTTTGAAGTGGAGGGAGAGCGAAAACAAAGATGAGGGTAGTTCTTGTAATCATCATCCTTCTTTCTCCTTTTCTTTTTATCTTTTCTTCGTGCATCTTTGGATACACAATAAAACTTACAACTCACACATGCACTGCTGATCATTGTCCTGCCAGCAATTTGGTCACAAAAGGTAACTTTTGGTCTGATCAGTTTACATGTACTATATATATAATATATGCATTTTTTTTTCACTTATTTTAACATCGTTTACACGCGATGCTTTAATAAAAAATAGTAAAATTTGAACCTATGAAATTACATTATTTTCCATCATTTTTTTTTTTGTGTGATAGAAGATTAATTTGGCTTTTCACCCTCTATTGGTTGACAAAGAGAGTTTTATTAATTAATAGAGATTATAGAGATATTTGTGCAAAAATGAGAATTAATTGTGGGGCTTACTTTACATCTAACTTCAACGATTCGAATCGTTTATTTTTCAAGTTGTACTTTTTAGATCATTCTTGAAAAATATTAATCAAATCAGAAATGTTTGAGACATCAAATTGAGTTTACAAAAAAATGACAAACACTATATTCTAATAAATATTAATATTTTATCATGACAATCAAATGAGTAAATAGTTTCGAATTGAATTGATTTTTTAGAAAAATATGCTATGAATGAAGACTTAAAAATAAACAGCTAGAATTGTTGGAGTTTAACGTATAATGGACCCCACAACAAGCCCTTATATTTACTTAAAAAAAGGGAGATTCCTAACCGCACGATATACGATGAACAGTCGTGATTGATGGATCCCCCAGATCCCGACAAAGAGGATCCGGTGAGGATCCTTTTCCCTATGTATGTATGTATGTAGATACATATAGAGCAGAATAAATAATCATTGTAAGACCCTTTTAAGTTTGGCTTATCTACCAACCTGTTTTGGCTTGTCGATTCAATTTCTAAAGTGATGAAAGAGCAAAACCTCCTTTTAAGTTTGGCTTATCTACCAGCCTGTCTTGGCTTGTCGATTCAATTTCTAAAGTGACGAAAGAGTAAAACCTTTTCTGCTCTTCTTCTTGATTTCTAACATGATGGTGTTTATATAATATTTTTACCATTTTGTAGGTTACAATATACCAAATATTTCATCCCAAAAACTTCATGTAAATTGATTTGGACAACAAGGAAACATACAGCACCATAATTGCTTATTAAGAGAGATAGTCGGAATATAAGTACAGACAATATGATAGTGATACGTATTATAGACGGCTGTGCCCATGCTAAATCTTATTTCTCGACGAGAAGTCTAGAGTACATAATTATTAAATTTAACGGTTAGGTTTGAACTTTGAATTGAAAATTTCAAGAAAATTTAGTGGGCGTGCATTTGAATATTAGAAAATACAAAGCAACAATGGAAAACTGGTGTTTGACATTTTTCCTGGTAAATATGCTGGCAAAGGCAAAGCTCTGAATTTAATAAATAAATTGGATCATGCGGTCCCAATGAGCGCTTCTGTGGAACTGAGCGCAGGAGATAGGGGCCCTGTATCAACATAGGTGGCGCGAAAGCAACGTCCTCTCACGGTCCCTCCCTCCAAACCATAACCGTTTCTGCGCAATTTATTTATTTTAAAAATTCCAAAAATCCATTTTTCAAATTAAATAAACCAGAAAATAATATTAATTATTTCCTAAGATACACATACCATTTCCTTTCTCCATTTTCCAGTTCGGCAGCTCCTTCAAACTCCTCCTCCCGCCGGAAATATTTGACTTCCCGCCGGGTATCTTTGACTCTCCGATCACCTCCCGGCGAATCCTTCGTTTCTGGCGACGCCTCCCAGCCACCGCCGTGTGACCTCGCGATTCGAATTCTCAAAGAGATCAACTTAATTTCTTCCGATTTCGGTGAGTCTCAAATATATTGGGGGTGCGAATTTAGGGTTTTGACGATTTGAGGAATTCGTGCAATTTTTTTCAAATTCAATATTATTTGTTTCTAAATTTCGATTAACCGTAGTTACCGACGGTTAATATTTCCTTTTCAGTTTCCGGAAATTAATTGATTAATCATGGGTTTTCATTTTTTGGGGAATTCTTGCGCTCTCTCTCTCTCAAGACTGAAACTTTGGTGTTTAGAGAGAGAGAAATTGCATGAACATTGAACGGTGAAGCAGTAAACGTGTTTTGGATTTGCGGGACACGACCCTGTCGACTGCCGACATATGTCATAGATCCCTCGTTGAAATCCTTTTCAAATTTTCTCTTCTCAATTTTTAAAAATTGTTTCTGCGTTTTCATCGACACCAGTTCCTAAATCTATCCATGAAACAAAAACAAATGAATTATGATGGTCAAAGCAAAAAACAAAACCATATTTTTATCGAATTTCCGATTAACGATGTGTTTTGTTTACTTTATTCTTTGTGCGTTTGCTGCTGTCCCATAATTTGATGTTTTTACACTGAAACAATTATGGGGAGGGACGATGATCCTTCCACGTGGACCTCCGTGTCTTTTTCTCATTTCCCGAAGAACAATAGCACCTGCAAGTTTCAACCTTCTTATGATTGGAGATTTTAATATTGTGGATGCAGACAAAACCCCACAGAAGCAAAGGGGATTTTTATTGTTTTTTCGCAAAATTTTGTGTGAGACAGTGGGAGTCAAAATAGAGGAGAAAAACCCTTTTAAGCATTATTTTAGTAAAGTAAGTAAATTTATGGCAGTTGATCCGGATTACTCTGTATTTAAGTTTTGTTTTGGAAACAGTTAGAGAGAGAGAGAGAGAGAGAGAGGTTAGAGAGAGAGCTAAAAGCTTTGGATTGTTTCTGCAAGTTTTGGGATCGCGTTCATTGAATTCCCTTTCAGACAGAGAGTTGCGAGAGAAGGGAAAACTGGGCAAAGAGAGAGAGAGTGGGGTTTTGTTGTGTGAGTTGAGTTGAGTTGGCCCATTTTCCAGCCCGACCGACCATGGCACTCCCGTGAGAGGGACGAGAGCAAAATCAAAAGGCAACACGCTTTATCCAGCACACACGGTACAATCCTTCCTTTTCTCTCATCCTGCACCCTCACCACTGTCCACCCTCTCTTCCCAATCTCCCCAGTAATCCTTTGTGTCCCTACCAGCCCTACCCTTGCATTCAGTTTTGTGGGTTATCAAAACCAACCTCCAACCATAACCGTTTTTGGCACCAGATGTTGTTTACCCCCTTCCTAATTTCATTGCCATGGCCTGATCTGATTGGATTTGGGCTTGTTTCTGTGGAAACAGAATACCCTTTTGACAGTATTTGCTCTAGTTCCCAGATTGATTCTCAATTGGATCTGAGTCTCTGTAAAGATGTATGCTTTTTTTTTTTTTCTTTCAATGTTCCTTTTTCTTTTTTCTGGGTTGTTTATTCTTTGCTTTTCTTAGCCCCTCCCTCTGCCGCTGTCTCTTACTTTTGATTTGTGCGTTTTGTGGCAGATTTATTGCTGGGAAAAGTATCTTCTTTTCAAGAAACAGGTTGTGTTATTCCATTGAGTGTTGATATATGAATGTGATGGGATTATATGAAATGCAAAAGGACGTTGAGTACGTAAATTTGGTTTGATGAAATGAAAGAATCGAATTCCATCAATGCGGTTTGAATTTGATCTGGATAGTGTGGATGGATGTGCGTGAATCAGCCCTAGCAGCGCTGAGGAAGCAAATAGCCGTGGAGAACCCAAGACTGCCGTTGGTTCCCGCAGGGAGGAACAACAATGCAGTCACTACCCGCCACCCTCGGACGAGAGAAGTTAGTTCTAGGTACAAGTCTCCCACTCCCTCCTCAACAACTCCCTCATCGCCTTCTGGTGCCCGGCGCTGCCCATCGCCAACCCTTACAAGAACATCGCGTCCATCCTCACCGTTGGTGTCCAAGAGATCCCAATCTGTGGATAGGAAGCGGCCTTCCACACCCACTTCCCCACCAAGTCCATCAACGCCCGTCCAGGATTCTTCTGCAGATGTGCAATTGTCGTCCAGAAGAACAGCGAACGGTCGAATGCCAGAGGGTTTATGGCCTTCCACTATGAGGAGTTTGAGTGTTTCCTTCCAATCTGATACCATTTCAATTCCTGTTAGTAAGAAGGAAAAACCAGTGACGAGTGCTCTGTCTGACCGCACTTTGAGGTCATCTTCGAATGTGGCTCATAGACAGGCTGAAACGCCTGCTGCTCCTCGAAAGCTTACACCAGAGAGAAAAAGGAGCCCTGTTAAGGGGAAAAATGCGCCTGATCAATCAGAGAATTCTAAGCCGGTTGATGCCTTGCATTCCAGATTGATAGATCAGCATCGTTGGCCAAGTAGAATAGGTGGAAAAGTATCTTCCAATTCATTAAATAGAAGTGTAGATCTTGGTGCTAAGATTGTCGGGCTTGCTGCACCAGCTCCTGTAGTTGGGTTGTCTACACTGAGGAGAACACGGCCATCTGATTCTTCGGGTAAACCTTTACAAAAATCCAATAGTGATGCTGCTGCGTTATTATCACTTCATCAAAGTGGTAGAGCAGGACTTGGGGCTTCAGCTGATGGTAATTCCCTGCAGGTATCTGGACCTCACAAGCTTGCCTCGACAAGTTTATCGGGCAGGTTGTCATCAACAACTCATTCACTGAAATCTCAATCTTTGCCTAGTACTCCATCACAATCACGACCATCCTCGCCTAGTAGGAGCTCAATGTTTGCATCCTCTGTTACCAGAGGTTTAAGCCCGTCTCAATCAAGACCATCTACTCCTCCTTCAAGAGGAGTTAGCCCATCTAAGGCAAGGCCATCTGGTACTTCTAGTCAGTCAAGCAGTTCAACTTCTGTGCTTAGTTTCATAGCAGATTTTAAGGGGAAAAAAGGTGCAAGTTGCATTGAAGATGCTCATCAGTTGCGGTTACTTTACAATAGATGTTTGCAATGGCGATTTGCTAATGCAAGGGCAGAGGCTGTACTTTATGTTCAGAAAGTAAATGCAGAGGTGGGTGTTTGTTCCCTTTGAATTAGAAAACTTTTAGGCATAAGTCTTTGACCTACTAATTTCTTAACAATTTCCTAGTATTGTTTATCATGTCCCATCTTACTAATTTCAGATTACTGAATGGTTTTATCAATTGTATTGATTTGTTGCATGGTCAGGGTTGTGCAAACTTATTGCAAATTTGCAAGTGAAGATTATTATGTCAACTAACTTACATCGGAATTTAATTGATGTTGCAGAGAACTTTATTGAATGTGTGGAACACTACACTAAGCTTGTGGGACTCAGTAATCAAGAAACGAATTGATCTCCAGCAGTTGAAGCTTGAACTTAAGCTGAAGTCAGTATTGAATGATCAAGTAATGCCTCTTTCCCACAACAGTGATGACATGTTATCTGCGATGTTTTTATTGATTGCATTAATCCATAAAGGTTCCTGTAAGTCAATGACTAGGTTATGACGGAAAATATATAAGAATTTAGTGTGGTCATCAGATTATTGCACCAGGCAGTTGGGATGCATTCTAAGATTTGATCCGTGTGAACCTTTGGAAAATGTTTCAAATTGCTTTTAACTGGCCTTGTTATCAGGGAGTAGGAACTATTTTTGAGAATCCATCTGTCTAATAGAAGAGAGTTGGCAATGAAGGCAAACCTATCATCATGTTCTGTTTGTAATCATATTCAGTTCGTAAAACCGAGCAAAATAGTGCCAAGGTTGACATTTGTTAGAAATAATAAGTCATGTTGTGCATGTCTTAGTTCAGAGGTTTCCTGTTAAATTTTGGTCTCATATTATCTATGTGTGTGTGTGTATATATATATATATTTATTTATTTATTTATTTTTGAACTTATACCCTTTCTAATTATTGGTCAGATGGCTTACCTTGATGACTGGGGTTTACTTGAAAGCGATCATATTGCTGCATTCTCGAGGGCTATGGAAGATTTGGAGGCAAGCACTCTGCGTCTTCCAGTGACTGGAGGGGCAAGGGTATGTTAAGTTGTAAAAGATCATTAATTTGATTTATGGAAAGAGACTTTTTCTCATCACTATAAACTTCGCTTTTACAGGCAGATTTGGATTCTTTGAAGGTAGCGATCTGCTCAGCTGTTGATGTGATGCAGGCAATGGTATCCTTCATATGCTCTTTGCTCTCACAGGTGAGATTCATGTTTCTATATTTTCACGTTGACCACGTTGTGATAGCTTTCAACCTTCTTCCTTTTATCACATTCTTTATGACATACACTGAGTAGCACCTACGATCAATGATGTGGAGGTTGCATATCTTGTGAAAAAAAAAAAAAAATTGTGTTTGAAGGATATTATCTTTCGGAAAAGACAGACCTAATAACACAGAACTTTACATTCATCTGATGTAGGTGGAGGGCGTGAACAGTTTGGTTTCTGAACTTGCTGTTGTAGCAGCACAGGAAAAAGCCATGCTTGACGAGTGTGAAGCGCTGCTGGCTTCAGCAGCAGCTATGCAGGTAAAACAATTAGACCATTTATTTTAAAGAACAGAATGTAATTAGGAAAAGCAAATACTTTTGAATGCTTTGGGAGGTTGGGGGCTCTGTTATATATGTTATGTCGTAGTATTGAATGTTCTTCAGTTTGATGAACACTGATTTCTTGTCAACTGAGCGTGTCTTCAGTTTGATAAATCATGTTGCAACATTAATTGCTGATAAAAACTGTACTTGATTAACTTTTGATTACTGGCTGCTCAAAACAGGTAGAGGAATACAGCCTGAGGACCCATCTCATGCAAACGAAACAAGACTTGGCAAAGGCGAGCGGCCAATTTTGGCAACCAAGACATCTTCTTGATCCTGACTAGCTTCAAGGCCAATAAGATAAGCTCGCGTTGTCAATTCCGAAGGGATAAATACATACCCGGGCAGAGATAATTGTCTCCGTCAGTTCACCGTGATTGTAAATTGATTTTTCGTTTTTAGCCTTGAAATGTCATCTTGTTATATTCCAATTTTTTTTCGTTCTTTTCGGAGCAAAGGGCCGATGGTTCCGTGCTTTCCGGTGTAATTTTTTGTGTTACGCAGATGAAAAGGAAATGCAAAGGAAGCAAAGGATTGAATTCAGTGTAGAAACAAAAGTTCCAAAGGAAATGAGATAGGAAACATTGTAATTACCATATGCCTTTTTCACCATCGTTCATCGTCTTTACTTTTGAAGAGGTGTGTGTGTTATTGGTTTAACGGTTTCCGTTAGACCTAAAATCTGAGAAATTCTACTTAACGCCGGTCTGTATATCCCAACCCGTTAATCTGACCCAACCCACCCGTTGGTCTGTCCGGCCATACGTTAGACTTTCACCTCAACTTCAAAAGATTCTTATTACATGGTTGTCTTCCGCCTAGCACAAGTATGGTCTAGTCGAGGGACTACATAAACAAGTTGAGGGACCAAAAGGGTTATTGAGATTGATAAAACTCCTCACTTTGGTCCTTAAGATTTAAAATCGATAGAAATGGTCTCTGAATTTGTCCACCGTCAATCATTTGGTCATTCCGTAAAAAATCTCTATTAAATAAGAAGAAAACGACAAAAACATCCTCAATTTTTGTCAAATCATTTTCGTCCGTTATTTATTAAATTAAAGGTATTTTTGTTATTTTGATGCTTATTTAACAGAATTACTGAATGACCAACGGTGGACAAATTCAGGGACAGCTTCTATCAATTTAAATTGTAAGAATCAAAATAAAAAATTATTCAAATCTCATAGATCCTGAAATGCCAGATGTAAATTGGGGACAAACATAAAGACCCATTTACCTAATTTTCTTATTTAGAAAGAGAAAATGGAATTCCCGCCATACACCGGGAAAAGCAACCGCTAAATATGACTGCCGCGTTTCGACACAAAACAAAACACACACACATATGATTAGCAGGAACATAAGCAGCTGCCGCGCGCCACAATTTGATCGGAATTTCTTCCTCGGACTTCTCAACAAGGCGACCTGTCTTTCTCACCTGATCCAGACCCACGCGCAGATCATCCTCAATGGTTACCAAAACGACCTCGCCACCGTCACCAAGCTCACCCACAAGTTCTCCGACCTTAAGGCCATGCGCAACGCACGTGACCTCTTCCTCTCCATCCCAAGACCTGACCTTTTCCTCTTCAACGTCGTCATCCGAGGCTTCGCCGCCAATGCCGCGCCTTTCTCTGCGATTTCTCTCTACACCCATTTGCGGAAGAATACTAATCTTAAACCCGACAAGTTTACCTACGCTTTCGCCGTGTCGGCCGCTTCGGGGTTTAAGGACGAGAAATATGGGATTTTGCTGCACGCCCATTCGATTGTTGATGGGTTAGGATCGAATTTGTATGTCGGGTCGATTGTTGTTGACTTCTACTTAAAGTTTTCCCGGGTTGAGCTAGCACAGAAGGTGTTTGATGGAATGCCCGAAAAGGACACGGTTTTGTGGAATACGATGATATCTGGGTTGGTGAGGAATTGTTATTACGCCGATTCGATGCAGGTTTTTGGAGATATGGTTGGGGGTGGGATGGGTTTTGATTCGACAACATTGGCAACCGTGCTTCCTGCAGTGGCAGAGTTGCAGGAGTTGAAATCAGGGATAGGAGTTCATTGCTTGGCTCTCAAGGCTGGATATCATTCAGATGTTCATGTGCTTACAGGATTGGTTTCGTTGTATTCGAAATGTAAGGAGCTAGAGACAGCAAGATTGTTATTTGGGCACATTAGTCAGCCGGATTTGATATGTTATAATGCAATGATTGCTGGATACACTTGGAACAATGAGACCGAATCATCTGTTAGTCTTTTCAGGGATTTGCTTGCTTCTGGGGAGAAAGTTAATTCAAGCACAATTGTTGGGTTGATTCCTGTGTCTTCTCCCTTTGGTCATCTGCATCTCACTGGCTCTCTTCAAACCTTCTGTGTGAAATCTGGTATTGTTTCGCATCCTTCTGTCTCGACTGCGTTTGTTACTGTTTATTGTAGACTGAATGAGATTGAATTGGCACGACAGCTTTTTGATCATTCTAAGGAGAAAACTTTGGCATCTTGGAATGCCATGATCTCAGGTTATACCCAAAACGGGCTGACGGAGACTGCAATATCTCTTTTCCACGAAATGATGTCCGAATTCAATCCAAACCCTGTTACAGTTACAAGTATTCTTTCGGCCTGTGCTCAGCTCGGAGCCGTAAGTCTTGGGAAATGGGTCCATGGTTTGATTAAGAGCAAAAATCTTGAGTCTAACATCTATGTATTGACTTCTCTAGTTGACATGTATGCAAAGTGTGGGAGCGTTGTGGAAGCTCGGAAGTTATTTGACTCGATGACAGAGAAAAATGTGGTTACTTGGAACGCCATGATATCTGCTTACGGCCTTCATGGTGATGGGCACGAAGCACTAAAACTCTTTACAGAGATGTTGCATTCTAGGATTTCCCCAAGCGCAGTTACTTTTCTATCTGTCTTGTATGCTTGTAGCCATGCGGGCTTGGTGAGAGAAGGTGAAGAGATCTTCGATCATATGGTTCACAACCATGGCTTTGAGCCCTTGCCCGAGCATTATGCCTGCATGGTTGACATCCTTGGCAGAGCTGGAAAGTTAGAGAAGGCGTTGGAATTTATAAAGGAAATGCCAGTTGAGCCAGGTCCTCCCGTTTGGGGTGCATTGCTTGGTGCTTGTATGATTCACAAGAACACCGAACTGGCGCGTGTGGCTTCTGAAAGGCTATTTGAACTGGACCCAGATAATACAGGATATTATGTCTTGCTCTCCAACGTATACTCAGCTGACAGGAACTTTCCGAAGGCTGCTTCAGTACGACAGGTAGTTAAGAATAGAAATTTGGCAAAGACTCCAGGGTGCACTCTCGTTGAGATTGGTGAGACCCCGCATGTGTTTACATGTGGTGATCGATCTCATCCTCAAACAACGGCAATCTACAGGATGCTGGATGAGTTAATGGGAAAAATGGCAGAGGCTGGATTTCAGACTGAAACTGTGACTGCTTTGCATGACGTTGAGGAGGAAGAGAAGGAGTTAATGATGAAGGTTCATAGTGAGAAGCTGGCCATTGCTTTTGCCCTGATTGAAACAGCACCCGGGACAGAAATTAGAATCTTTAAGAATCTCCGGGTTTGTTTGGATTGCCATAATGCAACTAAATTTATATCCAAGATCACAGAAAGAGTTATTGTAGTTAGAGATGCTAATAGATTCCATCATTTCAAAGACGGAGTTTGTTCCTGTGGAGACTATTGGTGACAAAAAGTTTTCTGCACCCGTATGCAAGCATCAAGTTCTGCAGTTTCATGTTGCTTCCATGTGGTAACACTGGAGAGTCACTTCATCAATAACTTTCACAGCTTAACAAGGATACTGAAGGACATTCTTCGCCGAAAATAGATGAAGCTGAACCCCGTCCGATACTCTGGCATGGAACGACTAAATTACAGGAAACACAGGAAAGACTTGTTTCAACACTCTCTTCCTAGTGTACGTCCGGCAAGCACCTGTAGCATATATCCTGCACTGTATTCTGATTCACCTGGCTATTCGGTACAAACCTCGACCATCTTCGAGATATTACATTCTTGATCTGGTGCTCTTTTTTCAATAGCAAATTATTTTGTATTTTATTTGGTGATAGCATTTTTAACTTCAGAATAGAAGAAATTGTTCAAATAAGCACATCTAACTGCATCGAATTTTCGATGCTTATGTTTTTACACCCTTTTTCAATAATTATTTCGATAATGTTTTCTTTCTTTTGTGCTAAACCCTAAATCAGGAGAAAAACTTGTGATGCACCCGTTGCATCCATCTCACTCACATTTGCAACATCATGTGAGCCACACATGATCATATACATTTGGTGGATTTTGCATGCAAGTTTTTTCTTGTAAATTAAACATTAGTAAGATGCGAATGGCGGTGTCACAACACAATAACAGAGTAATAAACTAAGAATCCACTAAGCTCCGTTGTGAGTGAGTTAGTTCCAAAGTGACAAACAAAACTTTTCCAATTCACTTATGGCTGGTTTGGGATTGTGGGGTTTGTTTTTTTTTTAACTTATTAAAAAATCTGAAACATCAAATGTGTTTGGTAAAAAAAAAAAAAAAAAAAAAAAAAGTGTTTGGTTGAAAAACATTTGTCAATGACAGTAGAAAAGCAGAAGCAGGGTCTACAATGCTTCTGAAAAAGTGTTTTTTTTTTTCAAAGCACATTACCAGTATCCCCTCTACATTTTACAATATGATAATCTTTGCACCTGCATTATTGTCTTTGACAATTATTATATCACATTAAATACCGTATCATTTTTAGTCATGTAACATATTCACACAGATATTATATAAAAGTTTACCCAACACTTAGATACTATTTTTTTGGTTAAAAGCACTTCACAAAAAAAAAATTTACCAAACACCCAACAACTTTATTTTACAGTTATTTATTTTCACAACACAGCAATACCAAACTACCCTTAGAAAACTTGGTACATTGATTGCACTTCAAAGCTACACACAAACTTGGTACCTTACTTTACCTTTATTCATACTTGTGCATACTCTGTAAAGATATATCTTCTGCAGATGCACTTTTCAGAAAAGGATGAAAGGAATACAAGTATTTTCAGCAATTGATTCCGCACTGTTTCGTGTCAGGTCCCTTGGTTTGCAACACAAATGGATCAATTCGGATCCAGAGTAACGAGAAGATGGAAGCCAGGAGAATTGACCAAATGATGACAATGGTTGGCGTCCGGTTCTGCCTCCCCATAAGACCTTTAAGGAAGGGATAGAGATGAACAATCACCCAAAAAGCAAAGAAGAGCTTCCCAAGCAGAGGCCCCATAGATTGGTTCCCGTTGTTTATGGCGTCTGAAATCCCAGCAACGACTCCAATAAGGTTGATGACTAAGATTGTGGTTGGAGGGATGAGGAGGGTTGTCCATTTCAACGCGTATAATTCTCCAAAATCCTCATCATCTGGTGACTTGGCTGTGACTGTGAAGTTGGTGTCAATGCCGGCTAAAACCTTGAGAAGACCTTGCACAACAGCGAAGAGGTAAGCTGAGACACCACCAATCACCCAGAACTGCTCGTTTCTCCACCATTCTTCGATGCTCACTCCGCTCCATCTCAGCTCAAGAATGCCAGTTCCAAAGATTGAGAGAAACAGCGCGATGACGTTGAGGCTTGCAAAAGTGCTTATCTAGAATTTGAAAAAGAACAAAACAACACAACTTTGTCACATGGGAAATCTGTGCAGATCAAGCATGGGGTTCAACTTCTATGTTTTTCGGATGATTAATACAATCATTTTTGGTTATTTATTGTCTTCTACGATTCAATGTGGTGCAAAAGATAGCTAGAATTTGTTACCTCTGGCATGATGAATTTATCAGTGAGCAAGCAGACGGCGGGGAGGATACAATAGGCAAGAAGAGGAAGGGAGGTGAAAGGGTAGACAGTAGTGTTGACATAAGCAAATCGCTCTAGCCACTTGAGCTTCCCTCCCTTGTAGCCATACCAGAGTGGACTGTGGCGACTGAAAAAGATCTCAATGGAACCAAGTGCCCAACGAAGAACCTGGTTGAGCCGATCTGACAAGTTGATGGGAGCTGTACCCTTGAATGCAGGTCTATCTGGCATACAGTAAATTGACCTCCAACCACGGCAATGCATCTTGAAACCCGTTAGGATGTCCTCTGTGACAGATCCGTAAATCCAACCTAGCTGCATATATCCAAAAGTAGCGACATATTCCACAATGAATCAAGAAAATCTGCACTAACTTGACTCATAAGGTATCCAAATTTAACAGCGAATGATAAAAAAGATTGCTGAAAATTTTACCTCTAAACCCCATTCAGTATTGTCTTCATAACCGCAACTGATCACAAGAATGGCTTCCTTAAGCAATGCTGCTGGGCTTGAGGAAGAAGGGACACCGCCTTGTTCCATCATTGTTGAAGTCACGAAAATTGCAGACTCTCCGAATTTCTTTTCAAAATTCATTTGGGACATCAGTAGCTTTTTGTCACCATGCATTCCTACTCAATATTATGTAACTTTAAGTTTTACTTAAGCCAAAAAAACATAAACTCTCATTGAAAATGATTAATTTTGATAAATCACCTTGTAGATTTGGAGCATCTCCATTTGCATCATGCTTGGAGTACTTTGGAAGATTCTTGCGGCGTCCAAAACACGGGAAGCAGTCACAGCTTGCCATCTTCGGGCGCTTAGGACCCTTCGGAGGATCATAGCCATATAAAGCTTGCCTTCTGAACACACATCCTGTGCCCACACACACAGGACCTTGAATTCCATCCAGACCTTTCATGTTAATCTGAAAATTAAAGAAAAATGAATATTATTTTAGTAACACAATTATATGTCAGAAAACAATTGATCTTGGTGCTTCCTGTGGTGATTACTTACATCGAAAAAGACTCGATTTCTGTTCGCATAACGATCATTTCTGTCAATGCCGTCAAATCTTTGAGGGAACTGGACATAGCAAACCTTCCTTCCAATTTGGGGGTCCATCAAGAAACACATGGCCTCTCTTGCAGCCTTGCTGTTGTTTACATAATGATCACAATCCAAGTTGAGTAGGAAAGGAGCATTTGTAAGTACTCCCGAGACACGAACCTGATCATATGCATACGATTAGAAGTTTTTACTTGGTATTCAAGCAAACAGAAGAAAAGGAATGCTTAAATTGAAAGTTTTGTTTAGTTACCAGGGCATTCATGGCACCGGCCTTCTTATGATGTTGAAAACCAGGCCTCTTCTCACGAGACACGTAGACAAGACGAGGAAGCTCATTCCCTTCGGTATCAAGGCCTCCGCTGTGACCAAGAAAAACTTGGATCAAGCCAGGGTGATCCTGAGTGTTGTTTCCCGGCCACGGTGTCCCATCTTGCATAATCCACCCTTCTGGCGGAACCTTTGTGGATTTCGCAACAAGCGCGTTTATCCTAACCTTGAATTCCTCATACTCTCTCTGCATTTTTGCATACGTAAAAAAATTATGATTAGTCAGCCCCCGTCCTAATCAAGCGGGTTCTAGTAGTGACATGAACGCGGTTATATATGCATGCAATACCTTCATAGCTCGACGCTCCTCAACAAATGTTGGCTGGGCCTTGTCCTTGAGATAATCAATCTTCTCACAGAAGTAGAACTCAGGGGCTCGAGGCTCAATAGAGAATTTCTTGCAGAAAGGTACCCATTTGCGCGCAAATTCAGCGGTTTCTGACAAGGCTTCGAAGGTGAGCATGGAAGCTCCATCATCAGAGATGTAGCATGAGATCTTGTCAACAGGGTAGTCCATGGACAAGATTGAAAGAACTGTGTTGGCGGTATTGAGTGGAGGTTCCTTCATGGGATCCACAGTACTCACAAACACATCTACCGGGCAGAGCATGTTCGGTTCACCCTCCCTCTCATATCTGCATCAGTGATACCGTTGTATTAACTTAGTAACTAGTTAGCGCTTTGATGCTAATGTACACATACTTGTGCGAATATATACCTGAGGGAAAGGCGATCGAGGTAGGTCTTACGATCAATGGGGTACCACTTTGGGAACTGATCAAGGATCCATGAAAGTGCAAACCATATTTCACACATGACAGACACTAACCAGAGACCAAATGCGTCATTGACCGGATTCAAAAGCCTGTATCGAAGAAACAAGGCCAAAATGAAAAGCCGAGCCACAATGATCATCCGATAAGGGTTGATCTTGCCCAACGCAATTGGTACTTTCCTTGAGAGTGGCTGCCTAGCTCCATCTATCCTGCATTATGCAGTACCAATACACAACATTATATTTGTTAGTAAATGAAATTAAGGACTTAATTATTCGGTTGAATTGAGTTAATTAGCTTCATTAAAAAGTGTTGGAGTTTTGAGACCCCTTGTCCCACATCGGGGACATATGTTCGTTAATAGGGTTTATATATGTCGCGTCTCCGGCCTAACCGTTATGGTTTGGGCCATTTCGAATGAGGATTGAAGGCTTGGGCTGATGATTGTGTGTGGATTAGGTTTTTATAATATACCTTAATATAATTAATATTAATTAATCAAAACAATGGTATGGGACATTTTAATTAATATATTAAAAATGTTTTGATTAAAAAACACAATTTTTGAAAAGTGTTGTGTATTTTCAAATACGATCAACATGTATTTGAAAGGGTATGAAACAACCTATATATGTTCAGTCTCAATTTTCAGTAGAGATATCTTTTTCCTTTCTTTCTCCCGTACAAAAACTTCCAAAGCATAAACACACAAAGCAATTCACCATAATTCTGCAATCGGGTCCGGATTGAAGAATTAGAAAGTTGTATCGTGATCGAGTAGACGTCATCAAACCACACAACCGTAAGAGTGGGACAGAAATATTGTTCAAAGGACATAGCTTTGCGCTAGCCTCTATCTGTCAACCAAGTTAAATAATTTTGTTTTCTGTAATTATTTTGTCATTATTCCATTTTGTATTACAAATATATTTCTTAATAAAGAATCAATTCATTTCAAATTCTGTTATTATTTTAATTTTTGAATTGGCCTCCAACAAAAAGCATATGTGTATATGTATACGTACATGGCCATGTCGGCATCATTCAAGCCATCAGGTTGATCACTGCCGCCAAGGTTGCCCTGCTGCATTACCTGCACGAAATTAAGAACGCACATAAGTGCACGAGTTAAAGACAGTAATAAATAATCTTGATGCATGGCCATAATATCTCAAGAGAGCTGCTATTCATACTCCAAAAGAGTCCTTAAGCACTCGGTATTACCGGGTGGGATCTGACTCCGGCGATTACGGGTGGGAAATGTGACTGCCGATCAGGATCATCGGGGCCTCTTCCATAGCTCTTCGTTCCACGGAGCCTGGCTTCAGCCAGCTGCTTATTGTTAGTCTTATAATAGGGCGATCTGGCGGCGTTGTTGCCGTTAATCTGATCGTGATCATCTTCCGGTTGATCGTGATTAATGTTGAATTCGTGTTCAATGTCATCAATGTCCTCTTCGTCGTCGTCTCCTTCGATTCGGGGGCTGCCTTTGAGACGCTTGTATCTGGTTTTGCACTGAGGGCAGTTCTGGGAGCCTTCCCTCCGCTCGTACTCGTAGCAAGGCCTGCACACTGGGAAGCCACAATCGTTGCACGCCACGAACAAGTTTCCGTCCACCGTCAACCCCACGCCATCGCCGCATATCTCGCACACCTGTACGTCCAAGTTCCTCGATGGCTTGTGCTGCATCCATCAAACACAAACAATAATCTTCAGTCCAATTCACAAAATAACTAAAATCAAAGCGTAGTTGATGAAGAATACAAAAATCTCACGTAAAAAGTTGAAAAAAAAAATTAAATGTGACGTTATACACGAGGGTGCACACATGACATGTTGTGCAGATGGTTAGATGCAAGTGTGAGAAAAATATAATATCAGCGTGCTTAGTAATGGGTTAGTGACCATTTGTACATGTAGTCACACATACCAAAATACACTCTAGTCATAAGACATGCTAATCTTCTATTCAAAAAGATATGATTAGACGAGATTAACTCTTTGACGCCATCCTCTCTTTATCCCGAGTGAGAGAGGACCAACACATTCAGAAACCCCTCGACCATCCCATATTTTTATTAAACAAACCTCGCAGAGAGAGAACCAACAAAAGTGAGTCTAAACACCTTCAAAACATTTAAACCATAGGTGAAATTATTAGCTACCTCTTCATGGCCATGAATGACGACGAGTTCATTGCGGTTGTGAGACCCTGCAACAAGTCCGGCGCTGGCTTCCATGGTGGCAGCCTATGTCGATTTGTGGTTTGAGAGCGATCAATAATGCTGATGATCTAGGAATGGTGAGGTTTCTATTTGATGATGAACAATGGAAGTAGTAGCTAGCTATAAGGAGGGTGGCATGGGATATTTGGTGGTGAGGTCCCTCTCACCTCCTCTCACCTAATGGATTATGTGTGTGTCTGTGAGAGAGAGAGTCTACATCACTACAAACAGAAAAATCACGCCGGCGTATATCAGACGGAGCATCAGCAATGTAACTTTTCATCCCAAAGCAGACCTCCGAGCTGATATTCAAGTACCCATAATATTAAAAAAAAAAAAAAAAAAAAAAACTCACACACAATCTTTTTCCATCAACAAAAAGCCAAGCTTTCTAAAAACAACAAAAGCTACTCAATATTACGGTTTAGTGATATTTCTCTTAACTCATAAGCGAGAGGTCCTAAGTTCAATTCTCATCAATGACGAATTTTAACCGTTGATTATCGTTTATGTTTACGCTCCATTCTTCTCATTGAATTTCCTTTTTTCAAATTTTCTTTTTTGAAAACATGATCTTTTAGTGGACTCAAAAAGATGAACGACTCAGATCATTGATGTCACGTTCAGATTTTTACAGTTATTGAAAATATTGCTCAGAGTTTATAAAATCTTTAAAACTATATAACGTCGACTCATATTTTAGTTAACCGTAAAAATCAAAACGTGATATCAACGATCCGAACCGTTCATTTGTTTGCATCCGCTAAATGATCATGTTTTAAAAAAGGAAATCTAAAAATCTAAATCCGGTGAGAAGAATAAAGCGTAAACAACAATCGACAATTAAATATAAATCTAGAGTTTGTGGATTATGGTGTCGGATTTCCTATTTGACCCCTTCACAAAAATTGTAAAGCTTGTCAACACGAGTGATATAAATATTTTTTTTTTACATTTTTCACACTTCTGCAATAATTATTATGAATTTTTATTAAATTTTCACTCAATCAAAAAATACTATTCATGAGGGTTTGGAGGTTTTTTAAAAATCTAAACGAGAATGTAACCATCGTCAAAGTATAGAGGATGCAATCACTAGTGTTTATATATTCTTTCACATTTTTCACACTTGTACATTAATTATTATGAATTTTTATTTATTTTGAACTCCCTTAAAAATACTATTCACAAGGGTTTGTAGGGTCTTAAAATTTTAAAGGATGATGTGCCCATCGTAAAAGCATAGAGGATGCATTCATGAGCATTTATATATTTTACCCATTCTTCACACTTGTAAATTAATTATTATAAATTTTTATTGTGTTGTGTATTTTTAAATTGCTTTGGTATTTTTAATATGCTTTATAGAATTTTTTAATCTTATTTACGTGAGTTTAAGAGAATAAAACATTTATGAGTACGAGAGAGTCAAAAACTTTATTAGATTGACTCTAAAATTGCCGGCCTGCCTAACTAGTGAAGATCAGAACTAATGGAGATGAACAAAATGTATGCCCTAGAAAGTTAGAGAACAAATTATCTTTGAATTTAATTTGGTTATAGCACTTTTAACTTCAAAATAGAACAAATTGTTCAAATAAGCGCGTCTAACTGCTTCGAATTTTCGATGCTTATGTTTCATACACCCTTTTCTAATTGTTATTCTAAGAAATTTTTTCTTTCTTCTGTGCTAAACCCTAAATAAGGAGAAAATTTTGTGGTGCTGTTGATCCTAAAAATTACAAAACCTACGTGGCGCGCAGGCCGAGTAACTAATAAGCTAACTACGTCCTTCGGTCGAATGCGGGGCGTGCCAACTCGTCGGCCGAGCCTGGCCGAGGAGTAAAATTTGTTGATGTAGCTTTGAGCGCGTTGCTGACTTCTTTAACTTGCGATTGCGGCCGAGGAAGGAACACTCTCGGTCTCTGGGTTCTACAGCCTGAAGACAAGGCTGCTAATTCTGCGGAGTTCACAAATCGTCCGAGCCCGATTCGGTCACTGTGATTATATTCGTGAGAGTATAAGCACGTCGAATCGAGACCAAGGTGTATGGGCACAGGTACTCGAACGTGATATATGTCTTGATGGTAAACGTAGTTCGGCCGTCGGAATGCCGAACCCTGAAACTCACCTGTGAGTATCCAATCATAAAACCACTCGGCGACCAGTACGCCGAGCAATGTAATTCGTAACACCTAACTATGCCGAGAAAGCTTAGTAAGGTGACCTCTGCCAACAAAGGTTCGAAAACCTTCCTCGACCGAGACTTGGATAGATAATCGGTCGACCTCGACGCAGTGCTGTTTATCCAAACTGAAGATGCTTCTTGGTCGGCTGATTCTGCGGCAGCAGTGCTGTTTATTCAAACTGAAGGTGCTCGCCGGTTGCTTCCACAGTGCTGTTTATCCAAACTGAAGGTGTGTCGGCAGGAAAAAGAAAAGGAAAAAATCTCAAGATGATTGAGAGGTTTTGCGCAGGGCAATTGTATGCTGAGTTGAAGGTCCTTTCCGTTTGCATGATTTCTTGTATTTATAGTGCCCCATTCCTTGAATCCGACTCCGATTTGGATTGGGAGTCCTTGTCCCACTTCGCCTCTTCCTCGAACAAACCTACTCCCACTGTGATTCTGAATTTTCCTTCTTTTCGGGACTTCATTCCTTGCTGGTCGAGAATCCTAGTTGTACCAGGACTTCCTCGACCTTTCTATTTATCTGGACTTTTTAGGATTTGGCTGACCCTGCCAGCTGGCCCGGGCCTTATTATTCGGCCCATATTATTTGTCATCACCTTGGGCCAAGCGCATCCTGCTGCTCGGCCCAGCAATAATATTTTAGGCCCAAACATTGCCCCCTCGCTTCTGAGGTCGCCGACCGTTAACTCTTGGTCGGGCCTCGACCTTGAAGAAGCGAAAACGTTTATTGCTTTTTGGATTTTACTTCCTTAATGACCGTTATTCCTGCGCATTTATGAGACATGATTGCACTTTCCTCGTTGCCCCCAACGCGTGGCCACGTGTCGATTCTCCGCTGCCTTTAAAACTTTCAATCGTGAGCCTCGAAACCGTGCCCTAACTGGAACGTCTTATCCTCATTAATGCTTTAAAACTGGCGCCGCACGCGATCGTGCGTCCTGGATTTTCGACTCCTCGATCCCCTCTTCGCAGGTTCCCAAAATATCCGAAATGATTGGAATCTTTATGGGTTAAGTTTCCCCCAAAATTAAACCAGTGCTTTTTTAATTCCAGCGCCTTCCGAATTTCAGACGTTTGATATTCATTCTGAAAAGCCTATAAATACCCACTTTTCCACCATTCGCATCTTACGCTTTCAGAAACTCCAAAATCCCAATTCTCTCAGACTTGTTCAAGCCAAAACCCTTCCAGTTCTTCCTTCTGCGATTTCTTCACCAGTTTTCCAAACTATCTCCTATCACCTTTCCAAATGGCCTCCTTTATCTCGAAGCTCTCTGACGAGATCAACAAATGCAAAGATTTCATTGATCGGAATGCGATCAAAACACTACGCTTTGAGAATGACATGGCTACCTCTCATCAGATTATGGGCCCCCTCTTCAGGGATGCAGTGCCGTCGTGTATCACCAATCTTCTCAAAGAGCAATGCCTAACACCCCTGCTCCAGGGGTTCGACTGGTCCAAATGGTGCTTGGCTCGGCCTCAAGGAGCTTGGCCCTCGACCACTACATCCTGGGCTGCCTGGGTGGATCGAATGAGATCAATCTTCGGTGAGGAATGGAAAGCCCTCGGCATCTATGATGCCATCCTGTTATCGACCATGGAGATTACCATGGATAAGGAGCTGCTTATGGCGGCCTTGACTCTATGGTGCTCGGCCACCAACACCATGGTCCTTCCATTCGGACCCCTCGGCCCTACTATCCTCGACATCTCGGCCATTCTTGGGACTTCACCATCCGGCCTACCAATTGACGCTGCTCTTTCTGGATGTCCCTCCCTTCTTGACCTGAAGGCGCTTTTCGACGAGCGGGCCGTCGAAACGCTCAGCCGAGGAGATCAAGAACCTTCCAGAGAAGAAGTTCAGAAGCTTCATAAGAACTTCTTCAACTACAACACTCTGATTCTCCACTTTGCCGGCCGAGGCGAGGAGAGTCTCAAGAAGGGAGAACACGAAGCCTTCCTTTTCTATTGGTACAACAAATTTATTTGTTGTACCAAGTCGAACAAGTGCTTGGTCGAGAATATGTCGGTGGCCCAGGCCCTGGCTAGTGGTCATTCTCTGGCGCTCAGCCCGGCTATTCTTGCCAACCTCTTTCGTTGCTTGGCCGAGACGACCATCAACAAGATTGACCCGCACCAGAATGGGCCCCTCTGGGTTTTCCAACTCTGGCTGCAGGTCTATTTCTCCACCCTTCGGCCTGAGGTCCCCGCCTTCCAGCGCTCGGCCGCCCTCGGCCCCCAACTTGCCTCTCGACCGGCTCCTCCTCACCGGGCTGACGAGGTCCTCAAGCACTTTTTTGGCCTCGACGTCCTTTCGGACGACGAGTTCCTGGTGTGCCGGCGCCAGGAGTATCCTGCTTCAATCGGGCTCCCGACGGCAACTTGGGCCGCGGCCGAGGATGCTGGCCTTCGTCAGTCCTGGGGGTCAATCGTACTGGCTCGCGACCTTCCCCTTGGTTGCGATGCCCGCCGAGCCGGTTGGGAGGTCTACCAGCCTCACTTTGTCGCCCGACAGCTCGGCTACCTCCAAGGTTGCCCCGTACCCCTGATCGTCTCTCGTTCCCTCCTGAGCCGGGGACGTCTTTCTGGTTCTTCCGAGAGGGAGTGCCGGTCGATGGAGCAAGAGTTTCAGGATCGGTGCAAGAAGTTCCGTCTTCGGCCAACCGTTCCGGAATCCTTGGGCACCGACACATTTAGGGACTGGTGGGACGAATACACTGGCGACTTCTTCGGTGCCTCGGCCGAAGACGTGGTGAGCAAAGTGTTTGGTGACCGGCCCAGACCAGCGCCCTCGACTCAACCTAAGAAGTCGGTCCAAGGTATATTGTTGACTAATTACTTTGCTACCTCAGAAACAGAGAAACTTGTACTTGTTACTAATTACTATGCTATTTCAGGGGGTCGTGGGTCGAAGACGGTCGAGGTGGTCGCCGCGGTGGCAAGGGCAAAGAAGCTTGTGCCCAAGAAGAGGACCCTTGTCACCGAGCGGACGGTCCCTTCCAAACGCCCCCACCGAGAGGCCGAGCCGGCGGAGGAGGCCCATCGCCCTTCTAAACGCGTCAAAAAATTTGCGAAGAAGGGCGACCGGGAAATTCATGTCGTCCCCAGTGACACTACTGGGACGGCTACTCCCGCCGGCTCTCCTTCTGTGCCGGCTGCCCCAGCCGATCCAATCGTTGCACCTGCTGCAGCTTCGGAGCCGGTCGTGGCGCCTGAAATGGGGAAGTCGGCTGCGCCTGCCGAAGCTCCCTCGACTCCAACGGTCGTTTTGGAGGTATAATTCTGCTCCTACTCTTGGTTGGTTAGGTTTCCGGTCGTAATGCTAAATGATCTCTTTTGTTCAGGATGTCGAGAGCGAGAGTGATGAAGTTCCGTTGGAACGCCGTCGTCGACCAGTCAACTCTCCTCACGTCCATCCTCCTTCGGTCGTCGAGGCGACCGCTCGACCACGTCCTACTGCGGCGGATCGTGGCAAGAGACCTGTGCCGATCCTGAGGCCACGGCTGAAACGCCGATCCACCCGCAGGACGAAGACCCTCCCATTCCTCCGCAGGAAGTCTCTTCGGCCTTTGTAAGTCTTGCTTTTCCTTGTGTGAATTAATTTTTTTTTTTTTTTTTTTTTTAAACTATTAAATGTCAGGTGCCCGAACATTCATTTCACCGGCAATTTTATGCGCCGAGGGGCGTTGTTTACATTTCTTGGCCGCCATCGTGGCCATCAAATGTAGATGACCTCCACCGGCCGCGTGAATTGCGTAGCGGTCTAAGGCACTGGGCTCGGCCATTAAGTTCCCTGGGTTCGAGCAATGACCCAGAGGGCATGGCCGAAGTCTCTTCTCGGCAGGTCTAAAACAACTTCCCTTTTTTATGCATTATATCACGTCTTTCTTTCCTTCACTAAGTTCTCTTTTTATGTGCAGCCGTCGTGGGAAGTGGAGCTTGACGCTCTTCTTCAGAGCACGACCGGTGAGGCCGGCTCCTCTGCAGCTCCGGCCGAATCGGCGGGAGCCACGCCCGCCGAAGTCTTCGTGAAGCTGCACGAAGTCTTATCTCTGACTGCCTCCCAAGCTCTCCGGTGCAAGGGCCTTGACTCTGTTGGAGAATGTCTTAATGACCTCGCCAGCGGTGGTCACCTGAGCCCGGAGGGCATCTCTTTCCTAACCGACCTCCTGGAGCGGACTCGGCAACACTTTCTTATCTTCGAGCGTGCCCTACAGGCCGAGGACGATTTGAAGGTGGCCAAGGTCGCGCATGAGGCTGGCCAAGTAGAGATGGAGGCTTTCAAGGCAAAGAAAGCAAAGCTGACCGAGTTTGATCGCCAGATCTCTGACCTCCAGCGTCAGATTTCTGACCTTCGACGCCAAAGGTCGGCTGCTGCTTCCGAGCTTGAGAAGGATTTTGAGGCTAACAAGGCTCGGCTGACGGCCTTCGCTGCCGGCGCACGGCGTATCCAGCAACTGCAGTGCAACAAGAAGACGCGGCAGGCTGAGATAATTTTGAGCGAGGCGAAGTGGCTGGAGCTGAAAGCTGCCCTTGAGACTTTCCTCCCCTCGACCCCCTAGGAGTTTAAATCATTGTATTCGTTCTCTTGTAATGATTCTTTTTGTTATCAATACAATGGTTATTTTGCCATCAATACAATGGTCGTTTTGCTGTCAATATAATGGTCTTACTCTTGCATTTCCCATGTAATTGGGTAGTACTTCTTTAAAAACTTTCCATTAATCGGCAATTTGTGAACTGAACCCGTCCGATCTCGTAAATGATATGCCCCCTTGCCGAGGACTTTGTGAACGATGAATGGCCCTTCCCAATTTGGCGACCACTTACCAAACCTGGGGTCTTTGATTCCAACAGGCAACACAGTTTGCCAAACCAATTCTCCTTCGCCGAACGTTTTTTGTCTTACACGCTGGTTATATGCTCGTTCGGCAATTTTCTTTTGCGCAATCAACAAGTTACCTGCGTCGATTCGACTTTCTTCTAAGTCTTCCAACTCTTGTCGCATCGCTTGACTGTATTCAATACTGCACAAATCATTCTGCTCGATTACTCGCAACGAGCTTATACTCAACTCGACCGGTAACATAGCATCGTGTCCATAAGTTAACGCATAAGGAGTGGTTCCAGTGGCCGACCGGGGTGAAGTTCGGTATGCCCATAATGCTTCATATAACTTTAAATGCCACAAACCAGGTTTCTCTTTTACCATTTTTTCAAGGATGCCGATCAACACTTTGTTGCTTGCCTCGGCCTGTCCGTTTGCCTGTGGGTAGTACGGCGTAGATTGCTCGAGTCGGATATTCAAACTTGCCGCGTATTCCCTAAACCTATCGGCCGTGAATATAGTGCCATTATCAGTTATGATTGTTTCTGGCATGCCGAATCTGGTCACAATATTCTCCTCTACGAAGTTGCATACCTCTTTAGCAGTTAATTCGGCGTATGACCTTGCCTCGACCCACTTAGTGAAATAGTCGGTTGCTACAATTATCCATGCGTGCTTCGCTGCCCCTGATGACGGCGTGATTTTGCCAATTACATCCATTGCCCAACCCCTGAACGGCCATGGTTTAGTAACCGAGTGTAGCAATTCGGCCGGGGCTCTTTGCACGGGTCCATGAATTTGGCATGATACGCATCTCCGTGCATATTCGATGCAATCCTTTAATATATTGGGCCAAAAATATCCGTGTCGTCGGAGCAACCAGCGCATCTTTCGTCCAGATTGGTGTGCTCCGCAAATTCCTTCATGTACCTCGGCCATTACTTGGGCAGCCTCGTGTGGGCCGAGGCACAATAGTAGTAAACCATCCTCGCCCTTGCGATATAATTCATTTTGATACGACACATAATTCGTGGCGAGCACCTTCGTTCTTTGGTCGTGTTTCCCATTGGGGTTATCGAGGTACCGTAACATCGTCTTTCTCCAATCATCTGGTTCTACTTCGACGGCACATACTTCTATGGGATCTCCTCGTTCTAGTAGGGATGGGAGCGACATTACCCTTGTACGTATTACGTGCGCGCGTTGGAGAGTTTGCTGATTGATCAATGCGGGGTACGATCGTTGACCCGTGGTCGCAATTCCCACAATTCGACCTAGTTTGCCCCCCATGAGTTGTGCTCCGGAGGCGATCTGGGCGAGTTCGTCGGCGTCAGTATTGTGAATACGTGAAATGTGTTCAAATGTGATTCGTTCGAACGACTCGGCCAGATAGGTGGCGACCATGTGATAGGGAGCTAAAGTACAACTCATGCAGCGAAACACGCCGTTCAGCTGGTTAATCACAAGTTCAGAATCACCAAGGACGAGAATGCGGGGGGCCCGCAGATCGTGTAAAACATGGAGGCCGATAATGAGGGCTTCATACTCGGCCTGATTATTGGTGCAGCTGAAATCTAACTTGAGAGAAAAATACCATCGGCAGTGGTCCGGCGACTGAATTGCGATACCGACCCCGGCCGAGGTCGAAGTACTGGAACCATCAAAATGCATAGTCCAATGGTTATCGCGTGTGGTGACGAAACCGATGTCGACGTCGTCCCCCTCAAAACCATAAGGGGATGGGTGTTGTGCCAGGAAGTCGGCGAGGGCTTGTCCCTTGACGGCCTTTTGTGGTACATACTGAAGGCTGAACTCGGATAAGGCGAGTGTCCATTTCCCGATTCGGCCTTTGACCATAGGCCGAGTCAGCATGTAACGAATTACGTCGGTTTGGGCGATGACCTGCGTAACTGTGGGGAGCATGTAATGCCGAAGTTTGGATGCGGCAAAAAACAGCGCTAAGCAAAGTTTTTCGACAGGTGCATAATTAGTCTCTGGGGAATTCAGGTTTCGGCTAAGGTAAAAGATAGCTTGTTCACGCCCGACATTATTATCTTGCGCGATGAGGCAACCAATGGATTCGTCGGCTGTCGAAATGTATAACTTAAGGGGTTTGTTGCGACAAGGTGGAACGAGCACTGGTGGAGTGGAAAGGGCCACCTTGATCTGCGTAAACGCAGTTTGATGCTCTTCGCACCATTCAAATCGGTCGGTCTCCTTCAGTTTAAGGAGCGTAGAGAATGCCTTCATTTTACCGGCCGAATTGGCGATGAAACGCCGGAGGAAATTTATCTGCCCGAGTAACGACTGGAGCTGTTTCTTTGTCGTCGGAGGTGGGGCGCTGATGATGGCGCGGGCTTTATTTTCATCGACCTCGATGCCACGATGGTGTACCAAAAATCCTAGGAAATTACCGGCCGAAACACCGAAAGCACACTTGGCCGGGTTCATCTTGAGGTTGTTTTTGCGCATGCGAAGGAACGCTTGCCTTAGGTCGTCCAGGTGTGTTTGACGACGTTTGGATTTTACGACCACATCATCGATATAAACTTCGACGATTGTACCGATTAAGTCGCGGAAGATCATATTCATGGCTCGTTGGTATGTGGCGCCGGCATTCTTGAGGCCGAAAGGCATGACTACCCATTCGTAAGTACCAAGTGCCCCCGGGCAACGGAAAGCCGTCTTGTGGACGTCAGCTTCGGTGATATCAAAAGTGTATACTTTTGATGACTTAGCCGTTTCCTTGGCGGTCAAACGTGTTTTGGCGTCTTTGGTATTTACTTGTGCCAAAGCCTTGCAAACATAGGGTTTGTCTATTATTATCTCGGCTGCATCCACACTAGCGTACTGAGGGTCTTCACTTTCGGCCGATACATAGCTCACCGTGGGGTTCTTATACAACGTCCCCCGGGATGGTGACTTTGATATCTTCTCTTCTCGGAGCAGATACTCATATTGTTCGACGTGTTGAGCAAGTTCGTACATATCTCGAATATTTGCCCCCAGAAACTTCTTTTTGTATTCCACGTCTAATCCGTTGAGGGCGATCCTGACGAATTCTACTTCGGGGAGTGGCACTCGGCACCAATTCCTGGCCGATTTAAACCTTGTTAGGTATTCCATTGGAGATTCATCAGATGCTTGAGCCATCCTGGCCAAGGAGGATACAGACATCTCCATCCCTGGCCGATAAAATTGTTCATGGAACTTTTCGACCAACTCTTCCCAACTCTGCACGGAGTTGGGTGGAAGATTAATGTACCAGGCGAAAGCTGAGCCTGTCAGTGAAAAGTTAAACAGTCGTAGTTTGTAAAAATCACTATTGACGTCCCCACACTGCGCTGTGAACCGAGCCACATGTTCTAGTGAGGATAATGATGATTCCCCGGCGAAGAGGCTGAAATCGGGGATCTTAAATCCTCGTGGGTATTCAAACCTTTCCACATAAGCTGGGTACGGGTGAATGAATTTTGGAAACTTCGGCCCTTTTTTTAGGGCCGAATCAATCATTCTCTGGACTTCGGTCACGTTTATGGAGGCGACTTCTTCTCCCTGGCTTGGTCCCTCGGCTCTATTCCCTGGTCCTCTTCTTTCTAAGGGGACTGATTGTGGCCGAGCGGACCCTCTCTCGGCTGGTATGGGCACATTCGTCGGGAGCTGCCGCGGTTGGCCGACCTGGCCATCTTCGAAAGCTTTACTGACTAGTAGTTCAAGCATTCTGGTCTGTGTATCGCTATTACTACGTATTGCGTCTAGCAAATCATTCATCTTCTGACCAATCGACTGCTCGACCTGACGATATTGTTCATCCAGTCGTCTCCGAAGGAATGTCCTAGTTGGTGGATCGGAACCTTCTCCACCATCGTCATCACAATCTTCTACAATCCCTTCCATGAACATTCCAGCTGTTTGATTCGGGACTGTGGGGTTGTAAGGTTGTCCGCCGAGACAGACTTCATTCTCCCGGCGTGTTATACTAGTGGCCTCGGGCGGCGCAATTATGATCGGATTTTTTGTAGAATGCAAATCCTGCCCAAGGCCTTGCACTGGCAAGTCAGTTGTTGACTTTCCCATGGTTGTTTTCTGCTTCGTGGACCGTGTCTCAATGGTCATGAACTCCGAAGGTTTAGCACAATGGTCCCACTGGGCGTGCCAAAATGTTGATCCTAAAAATTACAAAACCTACGTGGCGCGCAGGCCGAGTAACTAATAAGCTAACTACGTCCTTCGGTCGAATGCGGGGCGTGCCAACTCGTCGGCCGAGCCTGACCGAGGAGTAAAATTTGTTGATGTAGCTTTGAGCGCGTTGCTGACTTCTTTAACTTGCGATTGCGACCGAGGAAGGAACACTCTCGGTCTCTAGGTTCTACAGCCTGAAGACAAGGCTGCTAATTCTGCGGAGTTCACAAATCGTTCGAGCCCGATTCGGTCACTGTGATTATATTCGTGAGAGTATAAGCACGTCGAATCGAGACCAAGGTGTATGGGCACAGGTACTCGAACGTGATATATGTCTTGATGGTAAACGTAGTTCGGCCGTCGGAATGCCGAACCCTGAAACTCACCTGTGAGTATCCAATCATAAAACCACTCGGCGACCAGTACGCCGAGCAATGTAATTCGTAACACCTAACTATGCCGAGAAAGCTTAGTAAGGTGACCTCTGCCAACAAAGGTTCGAAAACCTTCCTCGACCGAGACTTGGATAGATAATCGGTCGACCTCGACGCAGTGCTGTTTATCCAAACTGAAGATGCTTCTTGGTCGGCTGATTCTGCGGCAGCAGTGCTGTTTATCCAAACTGAAGGTGCTCGCCGGTTGCTTCCACAGTGCTGTTTATCCAAACTGAAGGTGTGTCGGCAGGAAAAAGAAAAGGAAAAAATCTCAAGATGATTGAGAGGTTTTGCGCAGGGCAATTGTATGCTGAGTTGAAGGTCCTTTCCGTTTGCATGATTTCTTGTATTTATAGTGCCCCATTCCTTGAATCCGACTCCGATTTGGATTGGGAGTCCTTGTCCCACTTCGCCTCTTCCTCGAACAAACCTACTCCCACTGTGATTCTGAATTTTCCTTCTTTTCGGGACTTCATTCCTTGCTGGTCGAGAATCCTAGTTGTACCAGGACTTCCTCGACCTTTCTATTTATCTGGACTTTTTAGGATTTGGCTGACCCTGCCAGCTGGCCCGGGCCTTATTATTCGGCCCATATTATTTGTCATCACCTTGGGCCGAGCGCATCCTGCTGCTCGGCCCAGCAATAATATTTTAGGCCCAAACAGGTGCACCCATTGCATCCGACATCTCTCTCACATTTGCAACATCATGTGAGCAGCACATGACCATATATATAAAATAGATGTTGCATGCAAGTTTTTCTCATAAATCAGATGTAAAGTAGATGTGAATGGGGGTGGAACAACATAAGAACAAAACAGTAATTTGAGAATCCATTGAGCTCCTTGTGAGTAAGTTCCAAAGGCATTACAAACAGCACTTTTCCAATTTAGGCGGGCGCCTAGGCAGATTTATGTAAATTTATTATATATCTTGTAAATAAGTGTCTATTTACACCTAAAAAAAAACTATACTTGTAAAAAGTTCAATATTTAAAAAACAGTAAGCATATACATCTAAAAAGGAGTAGAAGAATACACGAAGTATATACATGCAAAAATAGAAGTAGAAGAATACACGAAGTATATACATCTAAAAAGTTCAATATTTAAAAAACAGTAAGCATATAATCATAATGAGGAGGATTTTTGGATGATAAACTAAATTCTTCTTATTCATGATCCTTGCATTGGATTGGACATAGATTAAATTATTTAACCTTGTTGTATCTAGTTTATTTCTTTTCTTTGTATGTATCCCCTAAAAAATGCTCCAATTTGTTTCACTCTTGGATGAACTTGTAGTAAATCCATCATTTGCAAATTAGGTACACCATTTCCATAAGTATAACATCATGAAACCAAAAAAGAAAAAAGTACACAATTAATAAAAAATAAAAAAAAAGGGCCTAGGACCGCCTAGAAGCTGCCTAGCTCTCCACCTAGGACCGCTAAGGCGGCTGCCAAGCTCCAGACCGATTTTTCGAAACGATTTGCCCTAAATCGCGGTGGGCCTTCACCGCCTAGCGCCTAGGCAGCCATCTAGGCCGATTTTTAGAACACTGCTTACAAAACTTGGTACATTGATTGCATTTAAAGCTACACACAAAATTCTTACTCTACCTTTATTCAATCTTATATATCTTCTGCAGATGCACATTTCCAAAAAGGATGCAAGTATTTTCAGCAATTGATTCCGCATTGTTTCGTGTTAGGTCCCTTGGTTTTCAACACAAATGGATCGATTCGGACCCAGAGTAACGAGAAGATGGAGGCCAGGAGAATTGACCAAATGACGACAATGGTTGGCGTCCGGTTCTGTCTCCCCATAAGACCTTTAAGGAAGGGATAGAGATGGACAATCACCCAAAAAGCAAAGAAGAGCTTCCCAAACAGAGGCCCCCATGATTGGTACCCATTGTTTATGGCGTCCGAAACCCCAGCAACGACTCCAACAAGGTTGATGACTAAGATTGTGGTTGGAGGGATGAGGAGGGTTGTCCATTTAAACGCATATAATTCTCCGAAATCCTCATCATCTGATGACTTGGCTGTGACCGTGAAGTTGGTGTCAATGCCTGCTAAAACCTTGAGAAGACCTTGCACAACAGCGAAGAGGTGAGATGAGACTCCACCAATCACCCAGAACTGCTCGTTTCTCCACCATTCTTCGATGCTCACTCCACTCCATCTCAGCTCAAGAATGCCGGTTCCAAAGATTGAGAGAAACAGCGCGATGAAGAAGAGACTTGCAAAGGTACTTATCTAAAATTTGAAAAAGAACAAAACAACACAACTTTGTCACATGGGAAATCTGTGCAGAACAAGCATGAGGTTCAACTTCTATGCTTTTCAGATGATCAATACAATCATTTTTTGTTATTTATTGTCTACTATGATTCAATGTGATGCAAAAGATAGCTAGAAATTGTTACCTGTGGCATTATGAATTTGTCAGTGAGCAAGCAGACAGCGGGGAGGATACAATAGGCAAGAAGAGGAAGGGAGGTGAAAGGGTAGACAGTAGTGTTGACATAAGCAAATCGCTCTAGCCACTTGAGCTTCCCTCCCTTGTAGCCATACCAGAGTGGACTGTGGCGACTGAAAAAGATCTCAATGGAACCAAGTGCCCAACGAAGAACCTGGTTGAGCCGATCTGACAAGTTGATGGGAGCTGTACCCTTGAATGCAGGTCTATCTGGCATACAGTAAATTGACCTCCAACCACGGCAATGCATCTTGAAACCCGTTAGGATGTCCTCTGTGATAGATCCGTAAATCCAACCTAGCTGCATATATCCAAAAGTAGCGACATATTCCACAATGAATCAAGAAAATCTGCACTAACTTGACTCATAAGGTACCCCGAATTTAACAGCGCATAATAAAAAAAATTGCTGAAAATTTTACCTCTAAACCCCATTCGGTTTTGTCTTCATAACCGCAACTGATCACATGAATGGCTTCTTTAAGCATCGCTGCTGGGCTTGAGGAAGGGGGGACACCGCCTTGTTCCATCATTGTTGAAGTCACGAAAATTGCAGACTGTCCGAATTTCTTTTCAAAATTCATTTGGGACATCAGTAGCTCTTTGTCATCATGCGTTCCTACTCAATATTATGTAACTTTTAGTTTTGCTTAAGCCAGAAAAAAAAAAATAATAATCATCGAAAATGACTAATTTTGACAAATCACCTTGTAGGATTGCAGCATTTTCATTTGCATCATGCTTGGAGTACTTTGGAAGCTTCTTGCGGCGTCCAAAACACGGGCAACAGTCACAGCTTACCATCTTCGGGCGCTTAGGACCCTTCGGAGGATCGTAGCCATATAAAGCTTGCCTTCTGAACACACATCCTGTGCCCACATACACTGGACCTTGAATTCCATCCAGACCTTTCATGTTAATCTGAAAATTAAAGAAAATTCAATTTGTTTTAGCAACAGTCATATGTTAGAAAACAATTCATCTTGGTGCTTCCTGTGGTGATTACTTACATCAAAGAAGACTGTATTTCTGTTCGCGTAACGATCATTTCTGTCAATGCCGTCAAATCTTTGAGGGAACTGGACATAGCAAACCTTCCTTCCAATTTGAGGGTCCATCAAGAAACACATGGCCTCTCTTGCAGCCTTGCTGTTGTTTACATAATGATCACAATCCAAGTTGAGCATGAAAGGAGCATTTGTAAGTACTCCCGAGACACGAACCTGATCATACACATACGATTAGAACGTTTTACTTGATATTCAAGCAAACAGAAGAAACGAAATGCTTGGATTGAAAGTTTAGTTTAGTTACCAGGGCATTCATGGCACCGGCCTTCTTATGATGTTGAAATCCAGGCCTCTTCTCACGAGACACGTAGACAAGACGAGGAAGCTCATTCCCTTCGGTATCAAGGCCTCCGCTGTGACCAAGAAAGACTTGAATCATGCCAGGGTGATCCTTAGTGTTGTTTCCCGGCCACGGTGTCCCATCTTGCATAATCCACCCTTCTGGTGGAACCTTCGTGGCTTTCGCAACAAGTGCGTTTATCCTAACCTTGAATTCCTCATACTCTCTCTGCATTTTGTCATGCATAAAATAATTACGATTAGTCAGCCCTCGTCCTAATCAAGCAGGTTCTAGTAGTGACATGAACGTGGTTATATATGCACACATACCTTCATAGCTCGACGCTCCTTAACAAATGTTGGCTGGACCTTGTCCTTGAGATAATCAATCTTCTCACAGAAGTAGAACTCAGGAGCTCGAGGCTCAATAGAGAATTTCTTGCAGAAGGGTACCCATTTGCGTGCAAATTCAGCGGTTTCTGACAAGGCTTCGAAGGTGAGCATGGAAGATCCATCATCAGAGATGTAGCATGAGATCTTGTCAACAGGGTAGTCCATGGACAAGATTGAAAGAACTGTGTTGGCGGTATTAAGTGGAGGTTCCTTCATGGGATCCACAGTACTCACAAACACATCTACTGGGCAGAGCATGTTCGGTTCACCCTCCCTCTCATATCTGCATCAGTGATACCGTTGTATTAACTTAGTACACATATCTGCATTAGCGCTTTGATGCTAATGTACACATACTTAACAAATGTGCGAATATATACCTGAGTGAAAGGCGATCGAGGTAGGTCTCACGATCAATGGGGTACCACTTTGGAAACTGATCAAGGATCCATGAAATTGCAAACCATATTTCACACGTGACAGACACTAACCAGAGACCAAATGCGTCATTGACCGGATTCAAAAGCCTGTATCGTAGGAAGAAGGCCAAAATGAAAAGCCGAGCCACAATGATCATCCGATAAGGGTTGATCTTGCTCGACGCAATTGGTACTTTCCTTGACAGTGGCTGCCTAGCTTCATCAATCCTGCATTATGCAGTACCAATACACAACATTATATATGTTAGTAAATGGAATTAAGGACTTGATTATTGGGTTGAATTGAGTTAATTAGCTTAATTAAAGAACATATATGTATATGTATACGTACATGGCCATGTCGGCATCATTCAAGTCATTGGGTTGATCATTGCCGCCAAGGTTGCCTTGCTGCATTTTCCAGTCATCCATTCTTTCTTTCCATCCACCTCCCTCTCTCTTCTCAGCATCCCATCTTTCACTTCCTGTATGCATGCAAAAGCGCACGTATATGAAAACGAAAATTTGGATAGATAGATAAAACGAGCAAGTAAATGAAGTATACCAGCCTCAGAAGCCGGATATGGATGCACTCGTTTATGCAACGAAGATGATAACATCTGCGGATCTCCATGACCGTGCGTTGAGTATGTGAGCTCACCACTTACCTGCACGAAATCAAGAATGCACATATGTAGATGAGTTAAAAATAGTGCTAAAAATCGTGAAGCATGACCTATTTTATTGAGAGAGCTGCTATTGGTACTCCAAAAGAGTCATCATGCATTCAGTATTACCGGGCGGGATCTGACTCCAGCGATTACAGGTGGGAAATGTGACTCCTGATCAGGATCATCAGGGCCTCTTCCATAGCTCATCTTTCCATGGAGCATGGCTTCAGCCAGCTGCTCGTTGTTAGGCTTATAATAGGGCGATCTGCCGGAGTTGTTGCCGTTAATCTGATCGTGATCATCTTCCGGATGATCGTGATTAATGTTGAATTCGTGTTCAATGTCATCAATGTCCTCTTCGTCATCGTCTCCTTCGACTCGGGGGCTGCCTTTGAGACGCTTGTATCTGGTTTTGCACTGAGGGCAGTTCTGGGAGCCTTCCCTCCGCTCGTACTCGTAGCAAGGCCTGCACACTGGGAAGCCACACTCGTTGCACGCCACGAACATGTCTCCGTCCACCGTCAGCCCCACGTCGTCGCCGCATATCTCGCAAACCTGTCCGTCCAAGTTCCTCAATGGCTTGTGCTGCATCCATCAAGCACAAAAAGTCAAACTTCAATCCAGTTCACAAAATTAACTAAAATCAAAAGCGTAGTTGCCGAATAATACAAGAATCTCACGTCAAAAAATTGACGTGTATTGAATGAATAGTTACACGACTTTTCACACGTGACATGTTGTGTAAATGGTAAGATGCAAGTGCGAGGAAAAATGTAACATCCGCGTGATTAGTAGGGGTTCGTTACTATTTGTACACGGAGTCACACAGACCAAAGTACACTCAAGTCATAGGACATACTAATTTTTTCTGTCAAAAAAAAGACATGATTAAACGAAATTAGCTCTTCGGTGTTGATCAAAGGCATAAAGTGCCCCTCTCAATCCCAAATAAGACTTTAGCCCCTAAAACTTAATTTTCTCCACATAAAACCCAACGTAAGTTTTTTACCCGAATAAAACTCATTGACTAGAATCCACATCAGCAAATTCATTAATTATGTTTGACTTTATACATTTAAATTTTTTTGAATGCCTAAAATACCCCTATTTAAATGTTTTACACGCACAATTAATTCCATGTGGATTGTATAAAGGAGAATTAATGATTTTACAAAAATAAAAACATTAATGTTATAAATTAATTGTCTAATATATAATAAGAATAAAACATGCATAATATATGTAATAATACATGCTTAAAAAGTCAATGAAATTATATTTAACATATAAATGTAGGTAAAGTATTTTTCACACACATGTAATAAAAAAAAGTGCATGATATATATAAAAATTCAAACAAAAAAATTTACGTATAAAAAAAATTATTATTGATTCAAATGGTGCACCTACTATTGAAATTTTAAAATGTTAGACTACTAAAAAAAGCAAAATAATTTACTTAATATATGTAAAATATATGCAAAATAATTTACCTACATATAACAATATAAATGTACCCAAAATATATATGTGTGTGTAATAATAATACAAAATATAATACCTACATAGTAAATGAATGTTATTTGATTCAAAATTTATTTACTTACAAAATAAAGCATTTTTATTTGATTCAAAATTAATTTGCCTATTATTTGTACATATATCTTAGAATAATTAAATCAGCCAAATATATGTAATAATTCATGGAAAATAATTACCAACAAAAGAAATGAATGTTATTTGATTCAATATTAATTTACTTACAAAATATATGCTATTTGCTCATCATAAATATATTTATATATATAGGAAAATTAATTAGTACAATATTTTTGAAAATATATGTACTACTGTGCCTATATATATATATATATATATATATTTGAAGTAGTAGTACTCTATACTTTTGAACATATATGTTAGGGGTAATAATATGTGCAATAATTGTTTGTTCATTATAATTAAGGTGAGTAACAACATCAAATGATTTATTTTGAATATTATGATACAAGTTGTAAATGTTTTGTAATAATAGGTCAACTACTATAGGTGAAATGCCTCTGAGAATCTAAACACCACCAAAACAAACTATAGGTGAAATTATTAGCTACCTCTTCATGGCCACGAATGACGACGAGTTCATTGCGGTTGTGAGACCCTGCAATAAGTCCGGCGCTGGCTTCCATGGCGGCAGCCTGTGTCGATTTCAGGTTCGAGAGTGATCAATAACGCTGATGGTCTAAGATGGTGAGGTTTCTATTTTATGTTGAAGAATGGAAGTAACAGCTAGCTATGAGGAGGGTGGCATGGGATTTTTGGGGGTCAGGTCCCTCTCAGCTCCTCTTACCTAATTATGTGTGTGTGAGAGAGAGAGAGAGAGAGAGAGAGAGAGAGAGAGAGAGAGAGAGAGAGAGGGAGTCCACATAACGATTCAGGTGGCGGAAGGTGGTTGTTGGTTGCAGGGTCTCCGTTGCCTTGAAGCTAAGCTTTCCTTCCATTCTTAAACTGTACTACTCAACCGCCTTCTCTCCCGCCTTTTTCAACGTTACCCAACACCCTCGATTTTGCCTTGTCACCTTCTCATTTTTTTTTTTTTGTTTCTTTTTTCTTGTCAATTAGATTGTTAGTGTCCCTAGCTAGAAGTTTTTTATACTCAACAAAGACTGTTTAGTTATAATGTACCTTTATATAATTGAAAGGTGATTTCACATGGCAATATACTCGTACCAAGAAGGTTGCTACTCATACTAAGAAGATTGCTGTACTGTAATTAGCAAGTGAAATTCCACTTCTACGCAGAGTTTTGCTTCGAGTCAAATCTTATGTATTCATTTTGTGTGTAACATCTTTATGACCTCTATATCATTGATTGACACTTAAAGGACGATTAAGTTATTAACACGTGTTAATCAATGATATAGATCATACAAAGACCACACACAAAATGAATGCAGAAAATTTGAACCCGTTCGTTTCAAATGCATGGTAGAAATCCAAAGTTGCTTTCTTTATTTTTAATTTCTGATGCAAAAACCTTTTTTTTTTATTATTTGCAAGTGGAAAATCAAAAGTGGCGTCATAATTTTTTTTCTTTTGAATAAATGTAATTTGCCTTGTTTTCGGTAAGGATAAGGGTGATGGTTGATGATGTGTTGAAGATATCATTGCCATTTGAATATCCTATTTGGTCATAGGCCGTGACATTGTAAATAAGATACGAGTTAACTTAAAATCTTAGAACAGCCTAATTACGTCGCTTGTTCGATAAACTCGTCATGTTGTCGTTTACTTTCCACCTCGGCATACATTGACAAACATATAGCCACACAAGCATGATCAAGATTACAAACATGTCTAACGCGTTGATGTTCTTGTTGATATTTGGTGGTCGGACATACCACTTAACCTAAAATTCCCTTAAGGGAAAGACGTTTTTGGTTACGTTGTCATTAGCTTAATCACAAATTCAAGAAAGATATTCAACCTGATCGAATTCAGACTGGACACTATAACATAAACAGTGGGCCCAGTATCCGATAAGAAACACTAATCCGCAAACAGCCAGAAAATACTTAAAATACTGTAGCAGTTACCCAACTTACCCAGAAAATACTTAGAATCCAAGCCAACTTTTCAATCAGTTAGGTAGGTGAGTTGGAGCCTCCCCATCTACATACAGACAGATTAGCACAATACCCGAAAATTCAATATAAAATCGACCAGCAAGACCTGTTACAACTTACCAGAACATGACCCCTTTCCAAATTCCAAGCACATGCTCTGAAAGATTTTCTTCGTTGCCAACGAATAACATCATCCCGCTATCTCCTGTATGCATGAACAATGTAGGCGTAACCAGGTTTGACCACTTTGTCTGCTTCAACAGCAACCATCCAGCACCAGGCCAAATAAGCGATTAAGACTATTTGATGATGCAATCGCCTATAGTTTCCTTTTGGCCATATCGTTTCCTCCTCTCGAGAAAACAACTCGAAATAAGAGATTTATATCAAACACGATTACAACATTGTTTGATCAGACGTCCAAACAAGATGAGTTGTTTTTGTGTGACTGTTTTGGTCCTGACCATGATAAAATGTTTGTCATCTGTGGACCAGAAATGTTTTTTAATTGACACTAAGAGTACGGTGTACAAGATTCAGCTAGTTTCTTAATTGACATTAAAATCTAATCTACGTGTGTTATTCTCGTACAATCATATATTACACTAGTGCTATACACAGCCTAAGAGATTCCCAACATAGTTGAAAAAACAAAATGAAACTACAAATGATTTACCTATATGTAAAACCTGCAGTTAACTCGAGCCTACTCAGACACCAGCTGATATTTCCTTCGTGGCAGGGCTTTCTTTTTTCTTCGGCGGTTTTTGAGGTTTCAGCAGAACAGCCTTGTTGGGAACTAAAACCATAGTCATCATCTTTTCGCTGAAGTGTCTAGATTCTTCTGTTGCAAGCTGCAACCCACATAAACAATCATACAATTGAAGATCAAAAACCAGAGCAACTGAATAACCCTAATGAAAATAACCAGAACTTCAAGCGGACTGCAAACGTTTTATTTTTTAGCACAAAAAAATTACAGACCAATCTGAAGCACTTAAGGAATATGAAAAACAAGCACTTTGGATTCATTTGTGATTCGAAACATAAGGAAGATAGACTTAAACTCAAGAAACAATTTATGGTGGGGGTTCATGTAACTCCATTTATGATTCAAAATGCAAATACACATCAGTACCTCCCCGAGATCACTCTGGAATTTTTGGATCAGCTCAACAGCAATATTACGGAACCATTTTTCACGGCCTTTCAAGTTGACTATAACCTTGACCTGCAAAAATTGGTCGCAGCGCTAAATACATAACAACATAAGAACAATATAGGGAGGTAAACTCTGGCATCAATGACAAATGTAAGCAAACCTTATCACCATATTTCAAAAACTTCTGGGGCAGTTCTCAAGCGCACGGAGTAATCATGTTGGTCGATGTTGTAACTGTACACACAATGATAATGGTAAAAAAAATTATGCATACAAATTTTTGGGCAGCTATCTATCTGTGTATTTCCAACATTTTTTTTTTTCATAAGCATCCATCTACGTAATTTAGCCATTAATTAACTCACGCGTCAAACAAACACGTTAATACTGGGGATTTGAAATAAGACTAAATACAAATAAACAAGGGAAGATTAGTGCATTACCCCATTTTGAGCTCCTTCAAATCCATGCGGCTCGCTAACATTCAAGATAAGACTATGGTCAGTTTAGTATCTTTCCTCAAATCAGAGAACTATGCATTAATCAGAAACTCAAGACAGAGAAAAAACTCACCTGCACTTTTCTTCTGCTGGTCTCTTTTCTTCTTTTGCTGTTCATACCTATATTTACTGACAAAGAGAAGGGGTATAGACAATTAGATCTACTCGTTTTAGGATTCAAGAAAAAAAATACATAATATTTAGGTCAACTGGTTCCTGTAAATACATATGTATGAAACTTGATATATAGGTAAATCACCGAGATCCCAATTTTTTAGTGAGACTCAACATGCTGGTCAATGTGCTATCATAGTTTGTCATTATTGCACAAAGCATTTACCAATGTCTTCCCGAGCCACAGAATATGAAATTACTGCTCTTGCTATCTATGTTTATTTACTTCAACAAACTAACAATAAACTATGAGGGGATATATTTGTAAAGTTTGAGCATTTATCGCAAATAAGAAACAGGAAAAACTAAGAGAATTGTGAACTTCTTCTAATATCTTATAAAATATCATACTTGTAATCCATTATCCTGAGAACTGGAGGATCTGCCTCTGCAGATAATATTACCTGCAACAATGCAGAAGATATTAGTCTTCAAACCATGTTATAAAAGCATTTTCCTAACTCATATAAGAAACTCAAAAAGAATGATTGATTCTCAAAGAAACGAGATTTTGTACAACATGATATACTAAATGCAGGTGCTCATTACGAACTAATATAAAACACATAGTTTCAGAACAATAAACCAAAATGCTCAGTTCACATTTCTTTTAGAAATCTATTCCAAAAGGAAAACTGAACCAAGTTCATTGGCACCGCCAATGGCAGCCAACATGATCCAATGCAGACACTGTCTAACTGAAGATCGGATTCACGGTTGGCAGATGAGATTTCAGGAACTGATTTCTCCTATAATAATCTCCCTACACATGCCATGTAACCTTATGTGGCTATGTGCAGTATGTATGTGCATGCAATTTTAAGGTAAGTATATACATAGAGTTCCCTTCTTAAGAGTGAGTGGGATCAGATAGTGTCCTCGTATTGACTGTTTCTTGTTGTGGACCTATCGAGATGCTTCCTTGCAGAACCCAACAAGGGCTGTAACTCAATAGAGCGAGTGGGAAACCTTGTTCATGTTTTCAAGATCAGTGTTTTCACCCCACAACGTGCCCAATTCACGGTCAGGAAACAGTTAACACTATGGCGGTAACCTATTTCGCTCCATGAACGAAAGAGCGGAGTCCCTCTTATGAAGTTCTGCAATGTATGTATATACATATACATGCACATGTACATATACATATAAGCTTATATTGTATGTAAAACAAAACAAAAACTAGTAGCAAAATGCATACCAAATCGAGTTCAGCATCGTCAGCCAGTCGAATAGCCTCACTTTTACTCACCACTCCAACCTACGCGGAACAACAAACAATCCCACAATTCATCATCAACCAAATAGAACACATTTTGAACATAACATTAGCAAAAAATTAACAAAACAAAAACACAAACCATGTTCTGCTTCGCGTCGATTAGCCTCACAGTATCCGACCTGTTTCAAAAACATCCAACAAGGAACCACCTCAAAATTCGATTTTGAATAACGTAATCACAAACAGAAAAACGCACATTGAGCACTTAATAAATCGATTAACTTGACACTGGAGATATCGAGGCCTCGTCCTCGTTGGAGAGTCGCCTTTTCGTGAGCGCCGCGAGTCATTGCCGGAGTTGTTGTAGCGGGGCCCGCCGCCGAAACGGGCGGTGATTCGGCTGCCGACGGTGGATGAGAGGGAGCTGAAAGAGCTGGAATTTACAAAACATGAGCTGTTGAAACGGAGGAGGCCGCCGAAATGTTTGGACTCGGCGGAGGAGAGTGAGAGCGGACACGGCGTCGGTTTGGAAGTGGTGGCTCGGGATGATAGCATGGGTTGCGATGGGAAGCCGGTGGCGATCCCAGCCATGGCTAATCCAAACAGTAAAAAACAACCACAGCTTGGTTGAAGACGAATGAAATGGAGTGGACTCCATGGGCCTTGGACTTTATTGGGTCACAATTGTTTGGGCTCATTACTCCTACAGTGAGGCCCAGAGTGTGTTAGAGACTTCGAGTTCGACTATGAATCATCATTCCGCTAGAGTTGATAAATGTAAGGTTATACCTTTATACGTACATGAGATTGTAAGGGCAGGCGTTTTACCGCAATAACAAGAATCAATCGAACTTATTGATTAGAGCGCTGAGTTTAACTTTCGTCGATTTTTCTTCCTCTAGCAACTAACTATTTAGTCGATTTTTTTCTATCTAGCAACTAACTATTTAATCCCTAACGCTATCTTTTATAAGCTGATGCTCCAATTAATTGATTTAAATTTCATTGGGGATATGCATCTCTTTTGGTTGCTGAAGTATAGTTGATCCCCAATTTACTGTCTTGTCCTTGATTGCCATGGGAAAAAAACCAAATTCTTACTGAAACAAACGTCTTAAAAGGTAAATTGCTAGCTTCTTATTGAAATAGCTGTTGACATTTTAACATAAACACACTACTTACAGAGCTTTTAGTGTAAGACCACAAAAAACCGAAAACATGTTTACAAGCTAATTGCAACTTCAAGCAACTTCAAAACACAGAACGCACATAAACCCACAAACAAAAACAGAGTAGCCCAACCCAATTGCAACTTCAAGCAACTCAATCCACCTCCTCAATCTTGGGGCCGGGTCCATTGGCGGAGCCAGTGGAAGCGCCACCAGGCATGTCATCTCCCATCGGCATGCCGCCTCCAGCGCCGCCGGCACCCTGGTACATCTTCGCAATAATAGGGTTGCACAGGCCCTCCAGCTCCTTCAACTTGTGCTCAAACTCATCAACTTCCGCCAACTGGTTCCCCTCCAGCCAATTGATCACCTCGTCCACCGCCTTCTCGATCTTCTCCTTGTCCGCGGGGTCCAATTTCCCGGCAAATTTATCATCCCTCACGGTGTTCCTCATGTTGTACGCATAATTCTCCAACGCATTCTTTGCATCCACCTTCCTCTTCACCTCCTCGTCCTCCGCCCTGTACTTCTCCGCATCCTGCACCATCTTCTCGATCTCCTCCTTGCTCAGTCGTCCCTTGTCATTCGTAATCGTAATCTTGTTCTTCACCCCTGCCGTCTTGTCCTCAGCCGACACATTCAGAATCCCATTCGCATCAATGTCGAAGACCACATTGATCTGCGGCACGCCTCTCGGAGCCGGAGCGATGCCCGAGAGCTCAAACTTCCCCAACAAGTTGTTGTCCTTCGTTCGCGCTCGCTCTCCTTCATAAACCTGGATCAAAACTCCGGGTTGATTATCCGAATAAGTCGAAAAGATCTGCTCTTTCTTTGTCGGAATTGTCGTGTTCCTCGGAATCAGCACAGTCATAACCCCGCCGGCGGTCTCGAGACCGAGACTGAGCGGCGTGACATCGAGCAGCAGCAAGTCCTGCACTTTCTGATCCCCTTCGCCGGTCAAGATCGCCGCTTGCACCGCCGCGCCGTAAGCGACAGCCTCATCGGGGTTTATACTCTTACAAAGTTCCTTCCCGTTAAAAAAGTCCTGCAAAAGCTGCTGGACTTTCGGGATTCTTGTCGACCCGCCGACAAGAACTACCTCATGAATCTGCGACTTGTCCATCTTCGCATCCCTCAGACATTTCTCGACGGGCTCCATACACTTCCTGAACAAATCCATGTTCAATTCCTCGAACCTCGCGCGAGTAATCGTCGAGTAGAAATCGATACCTTCGTACAAGGAATCGATTTCGATTGCCGTCTGGGTGGTGGAAGATAGAGTCCTCTTCGCCCGTTCGCATGCTGTCCTCAGCCGCCGCAACGCCCTGGCGTTTCCGCTAATATCCTTCTTATGCTTCCTCCGGAACTCCGCCACGAAGTGATTCACCATCCTGTTGTCAAAATCCTCTCCGCTCAGATGGGTGTCTCCGGCTGTGGCCTTCACCTCGAAAATCCCCTCCTCGATCGTCAGAAGCGAGACATCAAAAGTCCCGCCGCCGAGGTCGAAAATCAGGACGTTCTGCTCGCCCTTTCTCGAGGCCTTTTTGTCGAGCCCGTAGGCGATGGCAGCGGCGGTCGGCTCGTTTATGATCCGCATGACGTTGAGCCCGGAAATCACTCCGGCGTCCTTGGTGGCCTGCCGCTGTGAGTCGTTGAAGTAAGCAGGGACAGTCACGACGGCGTTCTTCACCGCCTGACCCAGATACGCCTCTGCGATCTCTCTCATCTTCGTCAGCACCATCGACGAAATCTCCTCGGGGGAGAAAGTCTTCTGCTCCCCCTTGTAGGTCACGACGATCATGGGCTTGTCGCCGGGGCCTGGAATAACCTTAAAAGGCCAGAGCTTCATGTCGCTCTGCACCGACGGGTCGGAGAACTTCCTCCCAATGAGCCGCTTCGCGTCAAATACGGTGTTATGCGGATTCATCGCCACTTGGTTCTTCGCAGCGTCGCCGATCAGCCGCTCAGTGTCAGTGAAGGCCACGTAGGACGGGGTTGTCCGGTTGCCCTGTTCGTTGGCGATGATCTCGACGCGGTCGTACTGCCAGACCCCAACGCAGCTATAAGTTGTGCCGAGGTCGATGCCGATGGCCTTTCCTTCCGTCTTGTCCGCCATTGAAACCGCTTAAAAAACAGAGCTCGAGATTTGCAGACAAACTTGAGAGAAAAATAAAAGATTTCTGAAAAACTGAACACTTTGTGATATTTTTTAAGATTTCTGAAAAGCTGAAACCTTTGTGGGATTTCTTTTGTGATGAATTCTGGGGATTGGAATCCGTCAATTTATAGTGGTTAAAAGAGTGTAAAGGGGAATCGGTGGGAAGCGTAGAGGTGGTGCTGGAGCGTTCTGGAATTTTGGGAGGGAAGGGTTCCGTCGGGAAGGTGGGCTCGAATTATGTAGAATTTACATGGGTGCTATGCTTTTTGTTGGGTGAAATTGGCGGGTGAGTGGGTGGCATTCTGGCAATTTGAGGATATTTGAGGGGTAACGGTGGAATGACGTGCACAGATATGAGGGGTGATCACTTTTTTGATGTATTGTTTGGGCCAGATATGTTTTTGGGTTTTATTATATTGGGCCGATCGGACTTTTGTGGGTACCGTATGAGCTAACGTTTTTTAAATGGACCCAAACAAATTCGAAAATAAATGTAAAATCAAACTCCAATTGAAAAGATGCAAATGACGTTGAATTAGGTTAGGGAATAAAATCAGAGGTTTAATTATTTTTAGGATAAATTAGAATTAGACGCTTCATTTTAGATTTTTCTAAATTAAACTTCTGTTACTTTTCAACTTTTGATTAAAGTGCTTTTATTTTTAATTAAACTTTATATTCAAGGTATATTCTTAATTTAAGTATTTTATAAATTCTTTTAAATCCATTTCTATTTAAAAAAAATGCACTCAATAATATTCATTAATTTATTGCTATTTTTATGGAATCTCATCCCTTCCTCAATTTAAGGATTCAATTATATCTACTGGGGTTCAAGATTAATTGGATGAAATATAGTTTTTCCAATTTCCAACTCAACATTTTATATAGATTATAAAAAAACAAGAGTCGTTTATAATTAAAATTGAGATGTAGACTAAACTGCCTAATTTCATGCAACTGAAAATAAATTTGAATTTTTTAGCAACCACTTATAGTAGAAACATGAACTAAGAGTTTTCACATTTTTATTTTTATTGAAAATGAGTCCCTATTCCAATAATTAATTATTAAGAGTTGACAAAATATTTTTTAGTGCAACTTATACATAACGTACCAAATGATTGGTACGTTATATTTAATATATCTATTTGGTACGTTATATTTAATATATGTGCATGTTATATTTCATAATTGTATGTTAATAAGATGTTTATGTGTTTTTAGAATTTAAAACAACAATTATTTGGATAAGAAAAATTCATTTTGAACGAATTATGATAAGTTAAGATAGGATGTTTGTGGTGATTTTAGAATATTTGTGATATTATTTTCTGAATTAATTGGTTAATTAAATACAATAAAAATCATAATTTTGAATTAAAAATTAGTAGAAGAATGTTTGATCAAAAGTTTAAAAGTTGTAGAAGTTTGATTAAAAAAAATTCAAATTTGAGGCATCTATATCAAAATGCCCCATACTTTTAATTCTATTTTTGTTCTTATATTTTGATTTATATATGCGATTGAAAATAGACGTTATATAATTTTTTTGACAAAAACATTTTAGTTGGCCGGTTTGGCTAGCACAAATACAAAATAAAAAATGAGAAAATAAATGGTAAAGTGAATAGTATCAGGATTGACTTTTTAGTGTAAAAATGTGGTTTTTCTTTAAAGTGAACAATACTGAGAGTTTTTCGTTAAAGTTCCCAAATAAAAATCACATGAGGTCGACTATTATTAAGTTACGAGATAGTCACATACTAAAAGATAGCACACGATTCACTAATGGTGGATATCCTTGCACAAATTCTCCCGATTTAGGTGTTATGTAGTGTTATAAAAGGCCCTGCTTGAGGCCGCCTAAATCCAATGCACTAGCGTTTATTAATTCGTAATCAGATTGAGAAGAATTGAATTGAGAATAAACTAAATCAAAGGAAAAACAAATTTAAATTTCTATTAAAATTGTTTACTAAACTATTTGTAATGGGAAGAAGCATAATATGAGAATATTTAATTTATTATTTACATCATCACATAACCATGAAATAACAATGTTTCTTTATTTCTATTAAAGTTCATCACATAACAAAAATAAAAATTGTTATTTTATTATTTAAATATTTTAAATTTATATGACAATATTTAATTATATTTACTAGCTAAGTGACACATCATCATATAGCAGAATATTTAACAGGGTTGTGATGGAAGGATCGCATTGATTTGCGACACCTATTTTCAGGAACTATATTGATCGATTTTCAATTTCGGAGACCATCTTGATTGGATGGTTCAATTTCAGGAACCCATTGTGATTAAAAGTCTTCACGTATTGTTAGTAAACACTGGAATGGCTTGAAATGTGCGCAATTCCCTTTCCTCCAGATTCGTAAACATACTATCATTTACCTATCACTGACTAGCACCTATTGCATTTTAAAATCTTGATCTTTGTTAAGTAAATGAGAGAATGCTAAAGAGACTTTCTCAAAGTAAGACTCCGTTATCTCATGTTTTTAGCATGCTATTTTATAATGTTGGTATGAAAATTGTGCAAAAAAAATGAAATGGTGGAGACTCTACGAAGAGTCCCACCTTTTTTTTGTTTTTTTTTTTTTGAGTACGTTGATATTTTTACATTAAAAGAAGGAGAAGTTCGGCAAAGTTACATAATAGGCAGCCTAATTTGGTATCGAATTTGCCATCAACAAGAATCGAACTTAAAATCTCTGACCTTCAAATAAAAAGAAATATTACCGTACCGTAATTTCAAAATAGCCCACTTTTAAAAGTGTCTCTTTAGTATTTTCCCAACTAAATGCTGTTTGACCTTTTTATCAATCATGATTCGTAAATTGGTGGTGATACAAAAAGAAGCAAAGTACCCCAAAAAACGAAAGTACACAAGGAAGTTTTAGATGCGAGTCAGAGCACGGCAAAAGGACATATTCGTCATTCCACCCAAAAAGTGGACAACAACGTGATCACACTCACCCGACATTACCAAACGAAAAATAAATAAAAAACTCGAACCAAAAATCTGAGGACCCAAAAAAAAAAAAAAAAAAAAAGCCAATCCAATTGCGACGCGCACACGCTCTCTCACTTCCACCAACGAAAGGAAAGGGTTTTTAGCCCTTCCACCGCCCCACGGACCCCTTTCTCTCTCCCTCTCTCCCTCTCTCTTGACATCCGAGGAGAGAAAAAACAAACCAATACCCGCAATCCGAATCCCTTTTTTCGTTCGGGGATTTAAATCCAATTGGACAGGATTCAGCGTCCGTTTTCGCTGAGTCTTTCGTTGTTGCTGTTCTCCGTCTTTGTTCTTGATCGGACGGCTGAGATTCTTCTGGAGATTAGATCGAGGTATGCAGCAGGGTGATCAACCGGTGTTGAGCTTGAGACCTGGTGGCGGTCGCGGTAGACTCCTTGGTCCTCGCTTCGACTCCTCCTCCTCCGCCGCTTCCGGGCCGTCGTCTTCATCATCTTCGTCGTCTTTGGCTTTCGGTTCCTTTTCTTCTGATCTCCCTCTCCTCCGTCCCCATGGCGGCGCTCCCCCCAATTTCTCTATCAAGGTAAACTTATGAAATCTCTCCACTTTCTTTGGATCTTGGTTTTTACCGCCCTGTAATTTTATTTTATTTTTGCATCTGGATGTATGATTTGATTTGAATTTGTTGATTTAGGAATAAGAAGCCTGTAAAGTTTGCTTCTTTGGATTGAATTATGTGCAAACAAAGATGGGTTCGTATCAACTTTGAATGTGATTTGAGCAACCCTTTAATGATTTTAGCTCCCCCACCGACCCTTGAAACTCATTTGAGTATTTGAATAGATGAAAATCTTTATCTATATCATATGGAGGTTTCCTTGCAAGTAATTTTAAGAAGTCAATGTCCTAATTCTTGGCGGGGCGCTTAGTTTGTGTGCCTGCTGTAAATATGGACGAACAACTGCATGTAGGCTTTAGGTGGGCAAGCATTGAGTCGTAGGTTGCCCATAAAGGACCTACAAACATCGGATTCATCCAATAGTGTATAATTTGGAGTTGGCTACTTTGCAAGTTGGAGCTTGTGTTTGCGCTGTAATGTGGCCACACTTTCTGAACTCTTTTTTCATGACAGGCTGGAGATGCACGGTTTGAGGGTCGTGAGCGAGTGAAGTACACCAGAGACCAGATCCTACAGCTTAGAGAGGTATTCAATCTTATAATGTACTTGATGTTGAACAGTAGTATTATTTTGAACTAAAATGATGATGCATTCTCATGAAAACTTTACTGATCTCTGGAATATTGTACCGCTTCTTTGTAGGCTGTTGTGCTCCCTGATGAAATTCTAAAAGTGAAACAAGAAGTTGAAGCTGAATTTTTCAGTGGTGAAGATCAGAGCTGGGGTCGTGCAGAAACAAATGTGAGTTTCTGTCTGACTATTATTACTTCTATTTCAACGATTGAAGTATTGAAGTTGATGGGACTGTATATTCGATATCATCAATTTCAAATATCTTTGGTCATTAAACTTCATAATGCTCGAATTCTTTTTATTGGTGTGATTAGTTATGTAGCCTTGAAGTTAGTGATCTCCATATTTATGATATTAGCTGCGTGCTTTATAAAAGACTCCTAATTTTTTTATTTACCTATTCAGCTGCCAGCTCAATCTCCAACTCCATCTCCAGCTCAAAATCGTTATTCGGAGCCCGACAGCCGGGATTGGCGTGGCCGTTCTGCACCAATTCCTGCCTCTGGAGAGGAACGGTCTTGGGATACTCTTCGGGAGAATAAAGAGTCTGGTAATCGGTTTGATTACAGACAGCAAGATGCAAATCAGGCTCAATTTGCGAGGACACAGAACCAAGGGGTATATATTTTAAGAACAGTTTAATTTTATCTCCATAGTTTTTCCTATCTGTAATTTTGGTTTGTATTTGTTTCCTGATTATCTTTTGTGTTGAGTTTTGCCTCAGGGAATAGATTATAGTCTTTTCTCATGCAGTTATATCTAGCGGGAGTAGGTTGAATGTGCACCCTTTGCTAAAATTGTTTGGTTCTGGCGTATTCTTTTGTGCTTTTTAACTTCTGTGCTTGTATATGAGGACAACATTGACTCGGATTTATTTCTGATACAATTGGTTTCTCATAATTTCAGGGAGGGCCCGCTCCTACTTTAATCAAAGCTGAGGTGCCATGGTCAGCTAGAAGGGGTACTCTATCTGATAAGGACCGTGTGTTGAAAACTGTGAAGGGGTAATATGTCATGAAATATCAGCATATTGTATTACATCTTGATTATTTGCTCTCTATTTCCCACATATAATCATGGGATTACCCTTCTGTCCCAAGTTGTCATTGTTTGGTAATGTTTTGGTTTAGATAGATGTCTGTGAGAACATTGTGTTTAATGGCATTCACTTTATGTTTCTATGCAGGATTCTGAACAAGCTGACTCCGGAGAAGTTTGATCTCCTCAAAGGGCAACTTATAGACTCTGGCATTACATCGGCTGATATCTTAAAGGTTTTATTTTTTTATATACCCTTATTATAATGTGCTTTTCAGTTTTGTTTTATTACTTCTGGCAACTGTACTCACAATTTTCCTTGCATTCCAGGGGGTTATTTCACTGATATTTGATAAGGCCGTGCTAGAACCTACATTTTGCCCCATGTATGCTCTTCTGTGTTCTGATCTTAATGAAAAGCTTCCTCGGTTCCCCTCAGATGAACCAGATGGTAAAGAAATCACTTTCAAGCGCATCCTCTTGAATAACTGCCAGGAGGCTTTTGATGGCACTGACAAATTGAGAGAAGAAGTTAGACAGTTGACTGCCCCCGAACAAGAGATGGAGCGTAGGGATAAAGAAAGATTGGCCAAGATTCGTACTCTGGGAAACATTCGTTTAATTGGAGAGCTTCTGAAGCAGAAGATGGTACCTGAAAAGATTGTACATCACATTGTTGCGGTTCGTCTTGGATTTCCTCCTCCTTTGCCCTTGTTCAGCAATTACTCTTCAATATGTTGTTCATGGTTATTTTTTATGTGAAACAGGAACTCTTAGGATCTGATAACAAAATTTGTCCTGCTGAGGAAAACGTGGAAGCACTATGTCATTTTTTTACCACAATTGGAAAGCAGCTTGATGAGAAGCCAAAATCACGCAGTATAAACGATATGTACTTCAGCCGAATGAAGGAACTGACAACAAACCCTCAATTGGCTCCAAGGTTGAGGTTCATGGTTCGTGATGTAATTGATTTGCGTTCCAACAACTGGGTTCCCAGACGTGAAGAGGTAGGCCATTGTCATATGTGCTCGACTTGTATATTAAATTGCTAATGTTTTTTGAACTAATAGTCATCTTATTTTGAAATTTGATCACAGATAAAAGCCAAAACCATCACTGAAATACATACAGAGGCAGAAAAAAATCTTGGATTGCGTCCAGGGACTACTGCAAGCATCCGAAGTGGTCGTAATGTTTCTGGTGCTCAAGGGAGTACCAGCCCTGGGGGATATCCCAACAACCGACCTGGTTTAGGGGGTATGATGCCTGGAATGCCTGGAATGCCTGGAATGCCCGGAACAAGGAAGATGCCTGGGATGCCTGGAATGGATAATGACAATTGGGAGGTTCAGAGGAACCGGTCAACGCCAAGGGGTGATGGGTTTGGTATGCAGCCTGGTGGTGGGCGTGGCCAGGTGCCGCTGGTTGGAAAATCAACATCTGTGAACACAAGGCTGTTACCTCAGGGTAGTGGTGGCCTTGGCAGTGGCAAACCTAGTGCCTTACTGCAGGGTAGTGGTGCCCCTCCTGCTCGTCCATCTGACCATGCTTATGGTGCAGAGCCTGTAGCTCAAGCGCCAGTGCCTGCTAGACCTGTTGTTGCTCCTTACGTAGCACCGGTTGTTGAAAAACCACAAGCTCCAGCTCCAGCTCCAGCTGCGGTTCCAAAGTTGAAACGAGATGAGCTTAGGAGAAAAACAATCTCCCTTTTTGAGGAATATTTCAGTATCGGACTCTTAGATGAAGCATTACTGTGCGTGGAGGAGCTAGAGTCTCCTGCTTACCATCCCGAGGTTGTCAAGGAAGGTATCACCCTTGCACTAGAGAAGAGTCAACCATGTGTTGGACCACTCGTGAAGCTTCTTGAGTATTTGTTTTCTAAGAAGGTGCTTACGACTAGTGACATAAGGAGTGGGTGTTTACTCTATGCATCTATCCTGAACGATGTTGGCATAGACCTGCCAAAAGCGCCAACTAACTTTGGTGAAATTATAGGGAAATTAGTCTTGGTTGGAGGTTTGGATTTCAAGGTGGTGAAAGATGTCCTGAAGGGGGTGGACGACGACTATTTCCAGAAAGCTATATTGGATGCTGCAGTGGAGGTCGTTAGATCTAGTCCGTCAGGACAAGGCCTGTTGGAATCACAAGCATCTGATATTGACGCGTGCCGTAGCCTATTCTAGGAAGCATCCTCGGACATATTTGCACGCACGAGCACACTCGAGTTTCTGTAACCACGTGGGACTACACTCGCCCTCCTTTTCGGGTGAGTGATTTGTATTACACAATAGATGTGATAAGGTGGAGATGCCAAGGGACAAGACAGGTACTTTTTACTTGAGCTGTATATTTTCCGAGGTCGTAGTTAGTGTGTGTTTAAGGAGGAAAGAAGTCGAAATCATAATGCGATGGATTTTGCTCTCGAGACGAGGATGGCTTAATCGCGTGCTGAATTTTCTCGAAGGATCCCGTTGTTTTTTGTACTCAATTAGTTTTGTTTTTGTCATTTTTTTAATCTTCCGGACTGATTAATTTTAGTTCAATGTTGGAACTAGCTCATAAAATGCCTTGTCTTTATATTCCCACTGTGAAATGAAATCGATATGAATTTGAGTGCAAATTTTCGTGTTTCGCTTTTCACAATATCGAATTTACATTTTTGTGCTGCTTTGCCGAGATTCACGAAGCCTAACAGCCAACGGGATCCTCTCTCGATCTTTTTATGAGGATCCTGGAGATTTGTGTTTGTTCATTGTAAGTTTTTGTCAAGTACTGTTTATGTTTATTTTTAAATAAAAATATTTAAAATGAATTTTAACTGCATGATATACGATGAACAAATACAATCCACAAATCTCTAGAATCCTTACAAAGAGGATCCTGCAAGGATCCAGACTCGCCTAATAGGACCGGAGTGACTGCCGTCAGAGAGTGGCGCATTTTGTATCTTCGTGGCCGATCCATCTTCATCCTCTACTCTCGGTCTTATTCCGAATGCGAGTATTCACCTACGGCTGATAAACTGAAAGCAGGAGTTCATTTGAAAGTGTTTTTAACATGATTGAAAGCCTTTAGAGAAAATGTTTTTGAATTTCAAACTCATTTAAAGTGGTTTCTGTAACAGGAAGCAATTTTTTTTACTACTTCGTGTATTACACTCTCACGTTTTTTACGACTACGTGGATAACTCTTTTAGCTTGGGTATTTCTAAATATACCAAATGAGTAGTGTTTTTTAATAATTTTTTAGCCATCTCCCTCACTTTCTAACAAAAATATTGAATTAAAACTTATTATTAATATTTTACTTTTCCTTTTACGAAGGATTACCGATTAGTTGGTACATAGAACTTTCAACGGAATTTTGTATAAAAAGATTGCATAAATAAAACCAAAAGTTCAAAGCAGAGAAAATTTTCCCCCGAGATTGGGCAGAGTGACAGAGAAATGTCAGGCAGCGAACAACGGAGACAGATTGTTTGCCCTCCTGTTTGTGAGTATTCTTTCCATTCTCTTGTATTTTATACGATTACGATTAAGTCACGTCGATATTTTATATCGATTTTTTTATAGAAATAATAAGACAAAAAATAATAGAAATATAAAATGTTGACGTGGCTTAACCGTGACAGCACAAATAGGAGGGAATGGGAAGGGCACCCAAATAGGAGGGCAGACAATCTACCCCTGCGAACAACAGCAAGTTGCGCAGTCAGTAGCAGACGAGCAGTCGCTAATTGGTTAAGGTTAGAAAGTCGTGTCAATAACATGTTATAAATAGGTAAAAGTTAGAGATATGACATTTGCTAAGGACAAGAGCGAAGCGGGTGAAAAATATCACACTGTTTAGTTTCGTAATTATAACACAAAAGGAATGCAGGTAAAAGAGGAAGAGAGGTATACTGATATTATTACTTTCACTTCTTTTCTTTGTTGTGTATTATAATCAAACACGAAGTACTCTTTATATATAGCCACTTCCGTGACAAACACAAAAAGTGAGGACTAATTTTACAACATTAACTTCAATCTATCTCACGTTTCTAGCACTTTCTAGTCCGTCAATAACTCCTTTAGCTTCAGTATTTCTAACAAATTGCCAAATGAGGAGTAATTTTTACTAATTTTTTTAAGAAAATTTTAACGAAACATTTTCAGTATTGTTCATCTTTAACAAAAAAAATATTTTTACTCTAAAAAATCACTCATGTACTATTCACTTACAATACATTTTTATTATTTTAATTGAAACTCAAAGTTTTCAAATCATTTTCATTAATTTTTTTTTTTGAACTGTTTGCTTTATTATTAATATTTACATTTCTTTTTACGGAGGATTACCGATTAATTGACACATAAAACTTTCAACGGAATTTTGTTTAAAAGATGTATAAATAAACCAAAAGTGGAAAGCAGAGCAAATTTTCCCGCGAGATTGGGCGGAGTGACAGAGAGAAATGTCCGGCGGCGAACAACAGCAAGTAGCGCAGTCAGTGGCGGACGGGCAGTCGCTGAGGGTAGCCGTCGCCATCTCTCTTCTCCGATCAAAACTTCTCCAAAATCAGCCCCTTCCTCCTCCTCCACCCTCTGTCGATCAATCCGACGCTCTCCGATGGAAGCGAAAGGTCTCTCTCGCATCTTTGAATTGAATGCACTTGAATTCCGATCACAATTTCGTTAAATTCTGAAATCCAAGAAGAAGCCTAATCAATTGAGTTGTGCATCAGGCCAAGGAGCGAAAGCTCGAGCTTTTGAGACTCCGGCAGGATCTCAACGAAGCTGAAGGTCCTCTCTCTTCCTCTCTCTCTCTCTCTCCATCCATAAGCTGCTCAATCCTTAGTTTGATGTACTTTTCGGTTTCAGACGCTTCGCAGTGCGACTTGTTCCCGGAGAGCGCTTCCTGCAAGTGTTATTTCTTCGATGATTTGGGGAAATTAAGCCCTAGCAAGCGGCTTCCAGATCCCTCTCAATGCAGATTCAATGACGTCTTGCGACGCAGATTTCTTCGACACAGTTCTCATTACCATTCTCTTTCTCGTATTCTCATCAACTTTGTGTATGCACTTCGTTTCTAACAAATCATTTTTCTTGCAGTGCGTTTCAAGGAAAGGAGAAGAAGAAGGACAAGCGGATCGTCCCAGCGCCGCAATTTCTCAGGTGCATTGGGCTTTGATTTAATTTAATTTTATGGCAATTTAATCCTATTGTATCGATTCCTACCATTTTCCGGCTTTAAATTCTGTTATTTTATCATAAGATATTTAAGAGCTTTGTAATTTGGGGGTTTTGCGGAAAGTCATATGCATTTAGTAATTGCTAATGCAGACACAAACAGTGAAGATGAAATGGAGCAGCTTAGAGCTTCGATCGATTTTCTTGTGGAGCTTTGTGAAACCGATTCTCCTGTTAGATCCGTAGCTCACTTTATCATTTGCCTTTTCCCTTTCGAAAAACAAAGAAACGGTTAATTATAGGTTGATTTTCTGGTGTGTTAATTGTAATCATATGCTTTCGTTTTAACTTGGATTCATTGGAATTTCAGGTAGACGATGCTAATTTTGTGAACTGGTCACACCAAGCTGTAGATTTTATTCTAGGTAGCATGCTTGTTTCGTGTTTTGATTGATCATGATCCGAAATAATCTATGGAGCAGGCACACTGAATTTATGTTTCCAAATTTCTTGAAGCTTCACTGAAGAATCTGTTATCCACGGGAAATAATGTGGAACTCATAGAAGGAATTATCAACAGCTTAATCACGCGTTTGGTTAGACGAATGTGTTTCCCGTTGCAGGGAAATGGTAAGCTATTGTTTCCAATTAGGTTGTGGATTACAATTTTCTTTCATTGTTAATCTATCATTTCGCTAATTGTGTTACTAATACTTTTTTCCAGGATCAGAACACTCTGAATCTGAGGCTCAGTTTTTCGTTCAGCATTTGATCCGAAAGGTTGGAAGCGAGCCTTACATTGGACAACGTGCATTATTCGCAGTTTCTCAGAGAATTTCTGTCCTGGCGGAAAATTTCCTCTTCAAAGATCCATTTGATGATGCTTTTACAAACATGCATCAATGCATGTTCATACTGTAAGCATTCCAGATCCACAAAACACATTCTCGACTGTGATCATCTCTCCAATTTTTTCATCAGTTCCTCTTATTCATTAGGGACCGAAACCCAACTTGCTTGTTTTCAGCATCCTTTTTTTCCTTGACAATTTGGATATAAAACGTTGTTTGAGGATCCACAATTCCAAATACTGAGCAGAAAGGCATTACCATGGGATTTGAGATCCGTCCTTTGAGTGGCAAAAATCCGTTAATAGTCTCATTATTTCCCTAGACAAAAAAGCATCCTACTTTCTTCCCTCATGTTTCTTCCACCGAGTCTGCAGAATTGTGGATGGTTCCTTGTCAGTTTACCTAAGGTTAACCAGCATAACTTTGAAGTGCATATTTTTAACTTTTACATTCTTCATCAGTTTCCTACGGAACGAGATTTTGATATGATTTCTTGTAATGTGGATGACAGGATCCAGCTTACTGAGTTTTTGGTTTCCGATTACTTATCTGAATGGTCAAAGGACGAAGGTTTCAACACCAGTATGTGTAGTAATTGCTACTCATTTCACAAACTTTCGACATCCTTGCGTTTTTTCTATCCATATACAATGCAGCAAATGCCAATTTACCTTCCAGATATTTTGAAGTGAGAAATAATCGAACGGCGGTTTGATATTTGCAGTGCTGTTTGAAGAGTGGGTGGCATCAGTTCTTCAAGCACGTAAAGCATTAGAAGTTTTGGAGAGCAGAAACGGGCTTTATGTGATGTACATGGATCGAGTGGTAGGCGAATTGGCAAGACTCGTGGGCCAAAATATGTCCCTGCAGAAGCTCAATCGTGAAGTTCTTGACAATCTGTTTCACTAAACCTCATCTCTGCAAATTATTTTACGAATTATTTTTCTTTTGGAACTTTGTCAATTCGCAGCTGATATCTTTTAAATTTCTTAAAAGGTTGAGATTTATGTCAATTGAGGGAAACCTCGCCAGGTAGAATTGGCGGGAGTCAGCATGCTTTTGTGAGAGATGTCAATACGTGTGGGTGCTGATGATGATATTTCCTAGTCAAAGTTCCTTTCCGACAATAACGACACTGCATTTTTTGTACCGCATGCGAGCACGGGCATCCGTGTGAATTGATATGAGTTGGATTTGAGACTTTTTTCAAACTTTTCGAAAGCAAAGTGCAATTAGATGTATTTTATATATCCATATGATGAAGTCCTTGAATTTCTAAAATGGTGCATAAAGAAGTGTTTCGAATTATTGCTATTTGACTCGAATCAGAAATTGAATTCACTGTTTAACATTACTGGTCAAAGGTTTCGAGTGAGATGGGACAACCCCGAGACCACTGCCTAATTAATATCATGAAATCAGGATCAATGTATCAATGCAAGAAAATATATTCAACTTTGATGCCCGAGGATAATACTTAGGTTTTCACTAATGAGTACTCTATGTATTTTTTTTCGGATTTGTTTTAATCAGGAAATGACATGTGTCTCTTGTTTTTTAAAGTTCAAAAAAAATTAATAACATGTCCATTGTTTTTTAAAACAATAAAACATGTGTTAAAATATTATTGGACAAAACCAAAAAGTGAGTACTCAAGTATTATCCTTTTAATTATATATTTATGATTTATCCATAATTAGTACTAAACAAGTTTTTTTTTTTGAACAAACGCTATTATCTATATTAAAAGAGAGGAGGTGAGCTTAGCCTCATAACAAGTTAGCAATATTTAAATTCGCATTTAGTGAGAATTGAACCTAAAGCTTTTTATTTACAAGTAAAAAGAAACATCGTTAAACCGTAGTACTTCAATGTATAATAGTAAACAAGTTAGAATTAAACGGTTTATTATCTGCTTTGATGACTCACATGAAAATGTGTGGACTAATAGTCTTTGCTCGATGACTCACTTAAAAGCACAAATTCTAGCGTAAAGAGCTGGATTAGGTATTTATGCGATAAACTTATACGAAATGAATATATTGTCACCTTAGTGCCTCAATCTTATCATGCATGATAGCTAAATTGAGACGTCAAACTGAAGGCGTTCCCATTTCATACAAGGGACAAGTTACTGATGCTATATACTTTGCACATAAATCAAGGAAGACTCGCCAATCATGTCCACATCACCTACAAAGGAAGACTCGTTAATCGTGAGCTAAATCATCGTTGGAAGGAAGGAGGGGTTGGCTGGGGGGAACAGATCCCCTCTCGATCTCTACCATCAAATTTTAGGAATTCGGATAGAATTTGATCTAAGGGATATAATTATTATAATTTTTAGAGATGTTTCTTGTTTTTAATCTTTGGATCAAATTTCAAGAACTCAAATTTTCAGATCCTTAGATTTTGATGGGAGAGATCCAGAGAGAATCTCTTTTCTCAGCTGGGCACTTGCTCTCTCTCATATTTTCTATGTAGAGGCCTTTCTAAGCCTTCCTTTTCCTCCTTAGAGATATCCTAGCTCCTCTCTATGTAAATGTAATAGCTCCTCAAATACTCAAATACAAATCCAAATAAAATGAATGTAGCCTAATTAAAGTGAACCATTATAAATTCTCCTGTTTATTTTGTGTTTAAAATTTTGTTGATACACTCAATATTTTCATAAAAATATTTAAAAAATCAGAGAAAGACATGGAAATGGTGGGTGAAGTCTAAACTTCACCTCTTATCGAAAACACTCTTACATTTAGACTAAAATTAACATATATCGTTAATATTTTTGATATATTTGTTAAATATCAGAGACACTCTTGTATTTTGTCCAAATGAATGTTTGCCAATCCCTAAAGTTTCATTTTAAATTTTCATCCTTCCCATCAAAAGCAACTGATATCAATATTCAATTTATTCGTTAATATTTCCACAAATTTGCATATCAATATTTCCACTATACTATTATTTTAAACACTGTATTTATTATGTACTAATTACGACATAACCCATTAAGTTGTCATCTCAGTTTTTTGCAACAATGCAAGTCATTCTATTTCATATAAATCGTCACATGCACACATAACATAACCCAATGCTTAAAAAAGATTTTTCAGTGTGCCCGAAACACAAGACAAAATATTACATATCCGGTATCTCGTGTTTCAAACACACTAAAGAATCTATGCAATACTTGGTCTCATCCACTAGAGGGACCCCACACGATTGAGTGCAATAGTGATGTCTGTTGGGCATAATATTCTTCCCGCGGAAGAACCTATGGATGCTACAACCCAGCCGTATATATATTCGTTCTTTGGAAGAGTAAAGCATCAGAAGTCTGAAAAACAACACCAACTACTCTTGGCCTGAAGAATGATAAGTGAGATGAAGTCTGCAGTCTGTCTCTCGCAGCTCGTCCTCGTTCTCCTTCTATTGATATCCTCTCAATCTCTTCCCAGCTCAGCCCATGCAACTGCCCACCTGAATAATCCTGCCAGGGTTCTTGCCGGCCAGCAAGTCCGGATGCAGCAGCAGGAACCAGAAGGCGCTGCAAACAATTACGATTTGAGTACTCCGAAGCTTGGGATTCACAAGAAGATAATACATAGGCCGACTCCCAAAGGGCAACGTGCCAAATCATCATCGTCCCCAATTTCAACTCAGATGCCTTCCCTTGCTTTGGGTTTATCCCTTTGCCTTTTCTTCTTCCTCTTTTAAATTCTCCGATGCAATTTACGTACAACTTGCTACTCAAATTAGGAATATTTTTCTCCCTATATCAAGTACGTATACTATGTATATATATCCGTATGCGTATATGTAAATGTCTCCGACCATTCTTGGAATTTAGAAGTGTTATTGTGTTATCAATATTATTATTACCCACATGTATACATACTTGTATTGAAAAGCTTGAAAAGGACTTATATGTATACTTAGTTTCGCTTGGCAAATGACAATTTACAAACTTTTACATCATGTGGTCCTCATTAACTCATTCTCATGAGAAAATTTTCATTGTAACGGAAATATAAGTGGTATACTACGTATTTTATAATAGAAGTGGTGGGAAATTTTATTTTATAAGTTATTAACTTTTTAGCACACATATCCTATTATTTGTATAGTGACACGTTGTGTATCATCCCGTGTACTGATCACACTAAAAAATCTCTCCATTCTAATGGTCCACCTCACACAAATTTACAAAAAGGTACTCAAAAAATAAGGCGGTTAAATTTCCGGCCCCAAAGTCATGCAAAAGGATTTTGTCTCTCCTAATACTCAATACCAACGGTGCACAAGCACAACGATAAATTGACAAATCGCACAACGGGTTGGGATTAGGATGGATTTGAGAAAAGCACATATACAATGTCGATATTCTAAAAAAATCACGCAAAAAAATGAGACAACAAATCAAGCTTATTGCGTACAACGTGTACTCCCTCTAAAATGTTATTACTTAAGCACATTTTTTTATATACTTTTTAGAAGCCTGATTCCAATTTTGTTTGGCTAATGTAAATTCGTTAGTCTCCCTACATTCCTATTTTCCTACCACCTCCATTTGCATGAACATCATCGTAGGCTACGCAGGGAAGGGAGAAACAAAACCATGTACGTAACCGTTACTCCTCAAACCATATCATCTCTAATAATTAAATTGCCCCGAGGAGGTGTGCAAACCCTAATTTTCTCCGGAAGGAATTAGGGTTTTCAGAGAGAAAAATATGATGAGGTCGTTTCGACGTATATTTTTATTGTTTGTAATCCTCTTCGTTGCCGCGCGTGACGATCATACTCAGAGAGCTTTGGCTGAACATGATCGCGATCGCGATCGCAATCCCGACCGTTATATGGAAGGTGTATGCAAGAAGCATCAAAGGCAAACAAACGAGGTGGTTTCGTTGCATGGCCGTGCGTTAATTGGTGGTGGGGGTGGAGCTACATCCCTCAGGAAGAAACGTTGCCGGGAATATTATAATAAAATTTCTAATTCGTCTCACGCAAATATGACATCTGCTGCTGCTGCTGCAATCTCAATTTCTCATCATGTGTGCGTCGCCATCCTACCAGCTGTGTTAATCTTCGTTCTTTGTCCATTCTTTCCATTGTGATGTATGATGTATGTATATGCTATTGATATCATCACCCCCACATAAATTTGTGTGTTGTTTCTTAGAAAAGAACATAGAAACTTCATGTTCCTGATTTTGATGATCATGTACGACGCACGTATGTAAAAAAAATTGTGTCGTATTGTAGCACTTCTACCATTGATATATTTATGTTGAGGGTTTGATTCTCGGATGTATTGGATCGGAATTAATGGATGAAAATTTCTAAAATTTCAAAAGGCATGCACATTTATTGAGATTCAGACTGGATTTGCAGACATGGAAGAAGAGATGAATTTCCAAACCTAGTTATTTTCCTCCTTTAGGGAACTATTAATCCACCATATTAAATTAACTCTTTTTGTTAAGTGCTTTATACTCTCCATCGAATCACCTTAACTTTCATACTAAATGATAGCTAGAAACATGATGAATATGGTGTATTTTTGCTCACCACCCTCAAGTAGTAGTAATACTCAACACCTAATTAAATTTCCAAACCTAGTTTTTTTTCCCTTAAGATACTAGCTATTAATCCACTATTAAATTAACTAATTCTTTTTGTTCATTGCTTTACGCTTTTCATCGAACCAACTTGACTTTCATTACTAAGTGGTAGCTAGATGCACGAGGAATATGGTGCATTTTTACTCATCATCCATTTGCTCACACCTGAATTTTCAATTAACCTAGTTATTTTCCCCGATATTATTTATCCACCATATTAAATTACGTAAGTCTTTTTATTAATTGGATTATACTTTTCATCGAATCACCTTGACTTTTATTACTAAGTGGTAGCTAGAAACATGATGAATAGGATGCATTTTTGCTCATCACTCTCGAGTGGTGGTAAAACTGACCACTATACTTATTATCATTGAATGGGTTTAAATTTTGAGATTTGTATTTATTCACAACACAAATCTTGAAATTTAAACCCATATAACGATGATAAATAAGGTGGTGAGCATCATCATCATTTGAGGCTAGTGAGCAAAAATATTCCTTGATAAATAAACGAAGCATCCTCGACATGGAAATAGAAGTAAGCCATTGATTCCTTTGTCTTTGAGGGCTCTCCAAGAAAAGGATATTAGAGGCATCACATTCTCTTCTATCCATTCAAAGTGATTTGGTCGACCCTTAAGAAAAGGTCTCTAGCTAATTATTCTTTTTCATCAAACCTCTCTCCTCACTATAACTTTTGGAGCACAATCTTCTATGATTCGCAAAGAGTGAGATTCTAACTTAAACATCTTCTGATATTAACCATACTATGGTTACGTCAGAAACAGACCTTAATAGATCGCGGCCACCATAGAATCGCAAATTCCCCAGCCAGTTTGTACATGTTTACATATATAATTGACTAGGTGCTGCCCTTGTATGGCTTAAAGTATGCACTGTGAATAAAATCTCGATACGATTCCGAACCAAGAAAGCAAAACCACACGCATGCACATATACATGTGCCTGCAGTAGATCTATTTTATTCCGATTAACAAGAATCTTTACTTTATCCACTGGCCAAGAAATCCTTAATCAACTTATTTTTTTCTACTTTTCGCCGGTGACGAAGTAAGGATTTCATGTTTGTGGAAGGAGGTCTTTCACATATATAGGTAATTTGCAGAATTGAAAGATCCTAAATTCAATACAGAGAACTAAAAATATTGAACAAATTCACCCGAATATGAGATAAAGAGTAAGCAAGAAATTGTTTAAAATACAAGTTAAAAGCTAAATACAAAAGTTGATAGAAGAAGGAGGGGAAGTGAAGATTGCACCGCAATAAGAAGGATGGAGAGAAAAATGAGGTCTAGCATGGAATGAAAAAGAGTTTGAATTGAAAACACATTTGAATTTTAAGGATATTAAACAGATATACAGCATTAGCATGAAGCTACTATTAGATTAGCAGGGGAAAAAAAGGCAGGATGGGCCGGGGACCATTCTAGTCCCTCAGTAACTCCGCCCATGCTTTTCTCTTTATCTTTATGCCTAATAATTAGTGCTAATTACACTTAAACAGATAGCTGCAGAAGTCTATTTAAGTGTGTCCCTCTTGCTCATCAACAACCTTTGAAAAATTATTTACAGTTAATATTTAAGAGAAGATGAGAACAGAATTACTAATATGGTCCTTTTTTATGCTCTGTCTGGTTGTTCATTCTGCATGTGAAAGCACTTCCAACCCTAAAACTGGAGATTATACACCTCTGAAGAAGCAGCATGACCACCTTAAGCATAAGGGTAAGCTCACAAATTCTCTCGACATGTCGAGAAATATATCCGACCTCCCAACGTTCTTTTTCGCTAATTGTATCAATGTTATACGCTTGCAGATGTATATGATATGATGAACAAATCAAGCAGAAAAGACCATCAAAGAATGCATGAAGTTCAGCATTTAAGGATTTCCCTGAGAGCAAAACCAGTCTACGGTAGCGGCGTCTACCTTAGGCGCCCCCGTCCCACCAAGGGTGCAGCAAGCTCTCTACTAGCTAAGCCCCCCACTTTCTTCCTGTCCGCAGTGCTCAGGCATGTTGCTGTTGGATTGATCATCTTTGCTCTGTATTAATCGCTTGAGGTAATTTTGCAGACGTGATTTAGGACGCGATCGATGTGGAAGTTTTGCATGAAACTTTCGCTGTTAAACCCGGCGTTTAAATCCGTTTCCGAAACCTGCTTCTTATTTGTAAATTAGAATGTCTGCGCCGCCATCCTACCGGCTGTTTGTTAATCTTAATTCTGTGTTTATTCTTTCAATTGTGATGTATCAATATGTATGTATATGCTATTGATATCATCAACCCCGCATAAATTTGTACGTTGTTTCCTAGAAAAGAACATAGAAACTTCATGTTCCTGATTTTGATGGTCATGTACCACGTATGCACGTCGAAAAAAAATTATTGTATCATACTGGAACACTTTTACAATTAATATATTCGTGATGGGGGTTTGATTTCAGGATATATTAAATAAAGGATGAAATTTTTTGAATTTTCAAAAGACATTCCAAATTTTGGATGAGAAAAGCGAAAGGCATGTATATTAATTTGGGGAACTGTTATTAGCACTCTACAAATTTAATTCTACACTCTTTACCAGTGTAATTTTTTTCTAATTATAGAAAGTTTGAAGTGTAAAATATGATTTTTAGAGTGTCAATTGCAATTCCCTTAATTTATTGAGATTAATAAATGGGTGGTAGAAACATGATGACGAATAGGGAGCCTTTTTCATTTTTCGCTCACCACCCTCACTAAAATTCTTTAGTGTAACTGAAATACAGGGGTGAAACATCACATGTCATAATAATTTGAGAAGAGTGCTGATAAACCCACTCCGTTATTTTATTTCCCCACCCACATTTTAGTATACATTTTAGGGGTGTGTTATCCACACATCCCTTTTTACTTCTCACACACCTTTTGTTAATTTCTCTCTGTTGATCATCTTCAATTCATCCTATCCGACGACCGAAAATTAGAAGGGTGTATGACAAGTAAAAAAAGGTGTGTGGATATCACACCCCTAAATTTTAATGTCAATTTTACCCTCTTGTAAAATGACATGTAAGTACCAAAACAAAAACGTACTGCATATTGCCAATTTCCTTTTGTCCACTGCACATTGCCGAATTGCCCATTTTCTTATGCCCGTTCACCATCTCTGTAAAAGAAAAAAATTTCTTCTCTCTTTCAATTTAATTATTGTACCTTTCTAGGATGAAATCCCATCTCTTGTAAACAAGTATTTCTACTTCCATTTTTCTTTCTCCAAAACCCTAATTCCAGGAATCTAATAAAATATGAACCAACCGATCATATATCACCCATCACTGCTTCATAACATCCATGGCTTTAAACTTTTTGTCCTCCTAGCCCCTTCTTTGGTTCTGATCCCAACCCAAACATCACCCCCTTCTCTCTCATTTCCCTTCTTTCTAAAACTTTAAATACATAACCCACCCATTGCAATTTGCAATACTTGAAATTCAAAGGAAAAATAAAATATCTAAACTATGCAGGGAACAAGAAGATGGGTGGTGAGGCAGTTTTGATGCCATGGTGGTGTTCTTATGGTTGGGGGACTTGGGTTGGGCGTTGGGAGTTGGTGCGGGCACTCCAACGGAGTAGGGGTATCGAGGGCTGAAATCACATTGGGGTATTTTAGGATTGATGGGGGTATGAGAAAAGAGTGTTTTCTTCTTTCAACATTTTTGGTGGGTGAAAAAATAAAATGGGGTGGGAAAATAAGACAATGGAGTGGACGTAGTACCACTCTTTGAGAAACACTTATAATAAAAAATTATAATAAAAAATTTCCTCCAATTATAATATTATGACATGTGGTGTTTCGCTCCGTATTCCAAACATATTGAAAAATCTCTTAAAGTGGTGATAATGCTCACCACCCTACTTAATATCATTGAATGAGTTTAAATTTTTAAATTTGTATCTATTCACTAGATAAATATTGAAAATTAAAACGATGATAAATAAGGTAGTGAACGTCACCATTACTTGAGAGTGACTAACAAAAATATTCCCTGATTAATAAGCAAAGCAAAGCCATTAATTCCTTTGTATTTGTGGGCTCTCCAAGAAAAAGATAATAGAGGCATCATATTCTTTTCTATCCATTCAAAGTGATTTGGTCGATCTTTAAAAAAAAAAAGTCTCTAGCTTAATTTATTCCTTTTCATCAAACCTCTCTCACAATAACTTTCGAAGCATGAACCTTCATGATTCGCTAAGAGAGAGATTCAAACTTAAAACAACTTCCGACATTAAAGAGATATTCATACGACTATACTGGGAGCTAGTTATGTCAGAACACAACACGATCGACCACAGCCACAGTCGAATCGCAAATCCCCCCCGCCCAATTTGTGTTTACGTATAATTGATGACTAAGTACTGCCCTCTTGTATGGCATAAAGCATGGATTGTGAATAAATTCTCTATACGATTACGAACCAAGAATGCAAAAAACCACACGCTACACATATGCATGTGCCTGCAGCAGATTAACAAGAATCTGTTCTTTGTCCACCGGCCATATGAAAACCCTAATTAACTTTATCTTTATTTTTAATTAGTTCTAATTACACAAGCATATAGCAACAAAAGTCTATTTAAGTGCGTCCCTCTTCCTCATCAACCACCTTTGAAAAATTAGCCACGGTTAATATTTGAGGGAAGATGAGAACAGAAATACTAATATGGTCCTTATTTATTCTCTGTCTGGTTATTCATTCTGCATGCGAAACCACTTTCAACCCTAAAACTGGAGGTTATACACCTCTGAAGAAGCAGCATGGTCACCTCAAACTTAAGGGTAAGCTCACAAATTCTCTCGACTGATCGAGAAATATATCCGATCTCCCTACGTTCTTTTTTGCTAATTTTATCCGTGTTATAAGCTCTGCAGATGTATATGATATGATGAACAAATCAAGCAGAAAAGACCATCAAATAATGCATGAAGTTCAGCATTTAAGGATTTCCGAGAAAGCAAAGCCATCCTACGGTGGTGCCTCCGACCTTAGGCACACCCATCCCGGCAAGGGTGCAGCAAGCCCTTTACTAGCTAAACCCCCCAATTTCTTCCTCTTCGCAGTGCTCAGGCATGTTGCTGTTGGATCGATCATCTTTGCTCTGTACTAATCGCTTGAGGTAATTTTGCAAACGTGATTTAGGACGGAAGTTTTGCGATGAAACTTTCGCTGTTAAACCCGTGTTTAAACCCGTTTCTCTAACCTGTTTCTTATGTAATTGTGAATTAGAATATCTACTTATTGAATTGCTTCATAATTTTCTTCCCTTCTTCCCCTGTTCTTACCTTACTTCATAAATTTCTTCCCTTCTTCCCCTGTTCCTAGCCAAAGCATATGCTGTCCGGTAACTGTCATACCACGCAAAAAACTACGGTCGATGAGGTGTGATGTTTAAACGAAAGCAGAAACATGATTCGTATATGTAAAACGAAAGCAAGAAACTAAATACGAAGAGAAAAAAAGCATTAATACATGGTTTTCTATAAGTAGAAGTGGAAGAGATACAGAACCTTTGTAAAGAGCTTCACACACCAGCATATACAATATACTTCTCCCACAATTGATCAGAGCAGCACGACACGGTCATACATGGTTTATTTCCGAGCTTAGCAGACTAGATTCTGAAAGCATCTGTCTGAAATCGCTCATCATCAACCTCTAATGGCCATACCTCTCTGTACGGAAAACTGACCGTGGAATGTAAAAATTTGGCTTTTTAATCTCCTTCAAATTCTTCAAATTGGATGTCGCGTTCTCAATATCCCGACGAGTCAAGTTCACACACCCAAACAAATCCAAGTACTCGAGATTTGGACATCCTACAGATATCAAAGCAAACCCTTTAGCCGATACCTTTGAGAATCGAAGTTCAAGGTGCTCCAAATTTGGCATAGATTTGCCAATTGCAGCAGCTTCTGAATTTCCATCCTGAGGCCAAGTGTTTAAGTACTCGTCTGGAACAACTCCAGTGTGTTCGGATGGATCTAACCAATTCATCATATTCCGTTTCAAGATTTTCAGATTTGGGCAGTTCCTCCCAATCAACGCCAGAGACTCATGAGATACTTCGTGGCAATAGCTGATGTCAAGTTCCCGGATCATGGGGCAGCGAAACGCTATATCAGCCATGGACGAATCAGTCACATTCGAGCAGCTCTTGATCGAAAGAACCTCGAGGTTCGGGCACCTAAATCATTACATTACGATCACTAACAATGTCTCACTTCATCAATCAAACGGAAAGGAAAAATGAAGCTTCAAAATGCAATATATGGCAAAAAACACTTCCAATCGTAGATTCCGAAAAGATTATTAACCAACTTAAGGTAGTGTCATCACAATCCAAACCTCAAAGATCAAATTTTGACGAACCAAAAACTCAAATTCTAAACCTTGAGCTCAGCATACAACAATCAAGATCAAAACTTTATGCCGAAAACATCTAATCAATGATAACCTCCTTTTCCTCATTCCAGATTATGCATAACCCGAGTCTCCTAATTCAAAACAGATAAACAAGTTCTGTTATGGAAATGAAAGATTTATTATACCTCTGAGCGACGAGCGAGAGAGGCTGATTGGAGCAGTGCGCGGTGCGGATCTGTTTCAGCGAGCCGGCGCTCCAATCGACGACAGATCGGAGCATGGAATCGACCCGCCGCTCGAACTCCGGGGTCCACCACCGTGCGGACTCGGACGGCGGCTCGAGGTGGAAGGCGGAGTTGAGGCAGGGCTCCTTGCACGCCTGCAGCCACGGCTTGCAGACCAGCATTGGCCCAATCCATCGTTGCTCCAGGATGAGCCGTCCCAGGATGTTGATCAGGCACTCCTGGGTCAACTCGGCCCAGTCCGAGCCGGACTCCGTCACTGTTTCTTCGCTGTTGGTTGTTTCCATTTCGGTGGTTGCGCGAATGCAAGAGAGTTCGGTTTCTGTCGGTTAGATATTCGTATGGGAAAAGTCATGAAATAAGGTATATCGGTCAATTTACGTGAGGTTGTTCCACAACTTGACACGTGTCAATACTGTGGCTCATGACTCACCCACTCGTCTCCCCATCCAGTGGACGGCTCATCATGAACCGTTAATGTTAGTTACTGATACGTAAACGATGATGATCTATTCATCATGATTCATCACCCAAGTAGCTGAATTTTAACTCTTAAGTTCAAATGAGATAATCTAACCATGATGATCTATTCATCATGTAAGTAGCTAAATTTTAACTCAAGTTCAAATGAGATAATATGTCTTATAACCGATTGTACATACCGTTTACACGATATAGATGCATGAAATCTCTTTACGTGATATAAATGCATGAAAATATACAACCGGAGTACAGCTAAGAATGTTATTGTTCGTGCCAAAAATAAATAAAAAGTACCACAAAAGGATGGGCTTGTTCAGATGATTGAAGGCAGATTGTCTACCCTCATGTTTGGGTGTCCTTCCCATCCTCTCCTATTTTGTACGGTCAAGCCCAGATGATTGGGTCATCTCATGCCTCCTTTAAACTAAAAGGAGGCTTTGTTGGCTTAGCTCGGGAAAGGAACTTCAGTAAGGCTCACCTCCGCGAAGAAATAACTCGCTTGGTGTGAACGTGGAGGCAAATGCCGAAGTGAACCATGTGACCGCACTGAAGTTCTCTCCTAACTTGGTAACACAACAAGGTAACTTGGTTGTATCAAAAGTGCACATCATCATTCATCAAATAGCCATTTAAGTCTCATCAATCATTACAAAATGATCTGCCACGGGCTTAATGATACGCTTATTTTTTTAAACTAGTGTATCCGAGTCTTTGATCACACTAAATTACTAGGCCCCCGCCTGACCTTAGAACATTTGGCGAGCGAGAAACTCTAGCATTTGCTAGGTGGGTATTGTGAGAGAGTAGAGCCCCATACCACTTGGGAGCAAACCAAAGGACCTGACCGCTAGACCAATCAACTCTCAGGTGCTCCTGCATATTGTATACACTAGAATTTTAACCGACAGATCTTAGCGCCAAAAAATACCCTTTCTACCACAATTTACAACATGATGAGTTTCTCCCAAAGGCAAATCTACATCACTGCAGCAAGCAAACAATTGAGTGTAATCTAAGTATAAAATTGGCAACATGCAAGGTCCCTTAATTTTCCGAAGCAAAACCAAAACAAGCAATCAGTCTTAACATATGCAGCATACAAATTCAGATTTTATTATAAACATAACAAGCAAGCAAAAGATCTAAGGATCCCCTTGGTTTAATTGGAGGAGGCGTAGAGGGGGCGGCGGTACTCATCGAAGTACTCGTCGCGATTGATGAAAACGATGGCGTAGAGGGCGTAGATGATTCCCGGAAGGTAACCCAGCAGCGTCAGCAGCAAGCATAATCAATCTTTCACCATTAATAACATCCAATCTGCCACCAGAAAACGAAGAAGACGGAGGAGAAAGAAAGAGGACTTACGGTGCAGCAGCCGTGCCGGAGACAAACGCCCAGCGGAGGGAGCAGAATTGCGATCAGAATCTCACAACAGATCTCACAGTGACTCGGCATCTTTGTTTCTCAGATTTTTTTTCTAGAGAGAGAGAGAGAGAGAGTTTGGTCTTAATGGAGAAGCAAACAAAGATAAGGCGACCCAATGGTTGGTTGTAAGATCTAAACACAATCTGAATCTGGTTCCTGAGTCGTCCTTCATTTTCAATCGATAGGGACTTTCTCTTGTATATAAATCGTGACGGATGATCCATCGTATTGGGCTTTTTTGGCACCAAACCCCGCCTTATATAAATAGACAGGGCCCCAGTTCACAGTTTTGGGCTTGTTAATGTATTGGGCCGAAATACAGCATCAACCCAATCAATGAGGCACTCGACGCTTTCTTTCAGCAGACGTGGGCGTGGTCAGAATAGTATGAGGGCATGTGCTTCTTTTACACACGTGGAATTCAAATTTTCTTATCGCAGTTTAGATTTTGTGTAAAGCATAATAACTATTGTAAATATATTTATTATTGGCTAGCTTATTCCGTATGTTGGACCAATTAACTAGTCTCTTAAGGTAGAATGCATAAAAGAAGGGTTAACTAATCAATGTTGTAGATATTATGTACATCAACATATATACTTGTGTGAATTTATAGATGTATGAAGACGAATTTTTCCAAACTATTTTCATAGATAGTTAGATTAAGTTTTATTTATATTCTACCTGACACACTCCGACTGAGAATGTTCACTAGGACTCCGAATCGAGCTGTGTTACCTGACACCTGGAAGGTGACGAAGCCATAAAGTATAGTGATGTGAAAAATGTAAATAAATTTAAACCTAAAAGTGCTTAAAGACAAGAGTGCGCTGTGAGCGGGAATGAACCCATTTCACACGCGACATCAAAGCATAAGTAACGTACAAGAGTGTGGGTAATGATCATACCTTCAGAGGTAGCCACCTATACTAAGATTTGCCAAGAATCCTCGTCGATACGAACTTTCAGCATCTAAAACCTGGAAGGACGAAAAATAAAGGTGAGTGGGCCTAAAAATAAGGTTTTAATAAAAAACTTTTGAAAACATTATAACCTATTGCTGTATAACCCGTATAGTTTCCAGAAAATAATACTACGTATATACGTAAAAACAATGCACAAAGACAGTAAAAACCAAGTATGCCATGTCATAACGTTTCTGCATTAAAAGATGTAAGTCAGGCGAAATCAATATAAAGTAATATGCCAGTCGGAGTCATCTAATGCGACCTATACGACGGGACCTATAGCTCATCAATGTATGCTAGTACACAAGTCGAAACCACCTATTGTGGTCTATACGACAGGGCTAGGTGTAAATATGTATACTCAAGTGCTACGATCATATGAAGGTTGTGCGAATAATCGCAGGTCACCTATGAGTTGGAACCACCTATTGTAGTCTGTACGACAGGGCTGGTACCAAACTTGGATCTAAAGTGAGCGTGCGGTGCGGGAGATGAACATCACGTGCAGAACTGTGCCCTAACCTCGGGCGGGAGCACTAACATCGGGGTGCATCAATGATGAGCTCTAAATGCATCTATGCATAACGATGTGCAATGCAACCAATACCATCACAATATACTCACCTAAAACTTACATGAGCCTCCGCAACATCAAAAGATATAACTCCCGATTTATAATAATGCAATACTTAAAATGCAACTCATTTTTGACATGGCATTTAAAGCATAAATCATTTTAAAAATGTTCTGGAAACCACGATATATATATATATATATATATATATATATAGAAAGCAAATGCCCACTCACCTAGAGTCCGCACTACAACTCTATAGCACAAACATCGAGGCATCATAATCTTTATCAATAGAACACGTAACTTACATAAAACACATCCCCAAGGACGTTCTAGAATGATTTGAGACCCATTAACCAAAAGTCAACCGTCGGTCAAAGATTGACGGTATGGTCCACAACCTTACGTAACTCGATCCAGAAGATTAGCATCACAGATTTCTGATCTGTAATTTCCAAGGATCCACATTATGCTTCTAGAATAACAAACTAAAATCTTACCACGATTCGATAATCGGATCTCCGCCAATTGCCAAAATTAAGTGGTGGTTAATGTTTTATTTTATGAACTTACAAATCCAATTCGAGAAGATCCGTTTGTCGGATTCCCGATCCGTAAGTTCCAATAATCCTCAAATATTACGTACTATAATGCATTAAAGTTAGGTGACGATCCAACGGTTGGATCGTTGAATCATAAAATGGTCAAGAACATAGTAATTCATACTAGGTTCAAACTATCTAACCATAATCAACGATTATCAAATTGACATCATAAACATCAAATTTAACTAAAAAAAAGGCAACATTGGCCCACTGGCCATGCCTCGCCGCACGTGGTGGTCGGCTGCCTCAATTCACTGGAAAATTCCATAAATTCCAAAATTCACCAAATTATACCAAAATGAAGATCATGAGTCGAGGATCAATTTATATACCTGCGAAGACATCCAATTTGGGCGGGAAGTGACCTGAAAAATCCTTAAACCGTCAAAAACTCCGAAAGAGGTGAACTCTGATATGCCAACTCCGGTTATCCGTCGCCCCCAAACTAGTTTGGGGTTTGTTCCTAGGCTCGAGGGACGACGATTAGTGGTGTGAATCGCAGGTGGCTGCTTCAGAAATGGTGAATTGAAGGCTAGGGTTTCACGGTACCCGTACGGATGTTCCTCGTGAAATCACGATGAAACTCGTCGATTTTAGGTCAATTTGGATGATGGGATGTCGTGAAGATGTTTGGGGTGATGGGAGGTTGAAGAAAGCTAGAGAATTCAATGGAAACCCGTCGGAATAATCGTTAGGAGTCGGGTCAGGGTCGCGGGTTTAAGGGATTCGGCTGATCTTCTTATTCTCTCATTTCTCCTTTCCTTTCCTTTCATCTCTTCTTATTGGTCCGACTATCCTCCCCCTTCTTTTTGATTGGGTGTCTCGCCCCTCATTTCTCTCATTTATCTCTTCTCCCAATCGTCCATTTCTTCTTTCTTTAAATCTGGGCCACACACATGGCTTCCCAAATTAAGCTCCAAAAATATGGAGTTTTCCATAATAAATTTACAATTTTGCCCTCGACTTCATTCGTTAATAACTCCAAATTACGTTTCGTTTATGCCCATGCATTCGTAGCGACAAGTACTACGAGGATACGCCAAGAAAATGGATCTTACGTGACTCGACAAGGTGGTAAAAAAGTCAATGCATTTGCCTCGAAGGGCGTTTTCAAAATTTCACATTTTAAAATTATAAAAACCGTAGTTTTTGGGGACGGGTCGTTACACTACCTCACTCACATGTTAAACTTATTTTGTCACCTCATGATTTAGGTATTATATATATGCATATGATGACATAAATTTAGAGTAATATCCATTTTACTACCTTCAAACTCACAAAAAATTGTATTTTTGTACACATTTATACTTGCGTTAATTTTTGCTATTAAGTCTTTGGTTAACTAATGTCATGAAATAGCTTTTGACCAAGGACGGAGCCACCTTGGCCCCAAGAAGCAGAGGCCCTTTCTTGAGAAAATGTACATATTGCATGTACCAAACCCACGTGATAGACGTAACACGAGCATTAACTCTTATAGTTGCTACTATTACAATAGTACTATTGAAATAGTATTTATAGCCATGAAATTTATGAATAATCGATTGAGAAATCGGATGGGAAATTAATGGAAAATTAATAACATGGTTATTTTTAGAGAGAGAGAGATATTTGATGATATTGGTAATGAAGTTCTCAAACAACGCTTTCAAAACATGAAAATGCGTTGAGGGATAGTGTAAAGTATTGCATGAAAAACCTTATCGATTAATATATATAAGGATTTTGTATAGCAAATTCTTAAATTTTTTGACTTGTGAGTATGTTATTTGAGGGTGCTTTATGGCTTAGTCCCTGCTTTTGATCCACTGAAATATTTCCAAACTATTAAGAAAATCATAAATATTTTTTAAGCTAAAAAAATATAAATTGAACTAAATTTAATAATAGCTCAAATTTCTAACCTAAATTAAAATATGAGTGTGTTATTTATACACCTATTTTTACTTTTCATACATCTCTTATTAATTTATGTTCTTTATGTTCTTTAATTCATCGGATTCAACGATCAGGAATTAAAAGAATGTGTTAAAAAAATTAAAAAAAGTGCGGATATCATCTCCTATTAAAATATCAAATAAAAAAGATGTTTTTTTTGACAAGACTGGGACTTGGTGATATTGGCCACAACAATGTTGACTTTCGCATCGTAGAAATGTCGCATAGAACGACATTTTTGATCAATGGAAAAGTATCCATAAAAGAAATGTAACTTAAAAAGCAACGTACAAGTTAACGCATAGTGTAACAACATACATTAGTGTAAGTCCACATAAATGTAACATGCAGATACTTCATAGTGTCACAGTGGGTTGAGACAAATTTTAAGCTCGTATTTTATATGATATGTTCTAGATTCTATTATTGGCGTGAGTAAACCACGCTAATGGTTAGAGGGAAGTTGAAATAGTGAGCCTTTCTAACCCCATAAAAATGGACTCCCGTGACTAAGCCAACTGATCACTTTTAAAAGAAAAATAATGTAATATGCAAGTCCATATAACATTTTGGACATCCAAAAAATATCTAAAGCATCATTATCTCTACTAATTAATAAAACCTTATTTGTCAACCAAAAGATGGTGAAAAGATAAATTAGTCTTCTATTACACAAAAAAAATGATGGGCAATAATATAATTTCACAGGTCCAAATTTTACCTTCTTTTTATTTATTGAAACCTCACCTTCAAGTGATGTTAAAATACCTCCAATGTTAAAATAAATAAATTTAAAAAAAAAAAACCAAAAACAAAAACCTCTCACTCCCCTTACGCTCTCTCTCTCCCTGTCTCCTTCTCATTTTCTAAAAAAAAAGTGGTCATATTCACAATGTGCGTAGACAAATGTTAGTCACTATTAATTTAAGTTAAAACCGACTTTTCAAAAAATACAAACAGTAAATTTCCGGAAAAAAAGAGATTTTTAACTTTAGAGTTTTACCTACGGAAACGGTAGAAGAGGAGCACAAACGCGGAAAAGTGTCCTCCCGCGGCACTGCCCACGCCACCGACACGTCTCCACCTGCTTCTGCTTCTCCCCTCCCCTCCTCCGTGGGCCCGCGGACCCAGCCAGCATTTCGTCACTATTTCTCCACCGAGTATCCAGCCAGAGAGTATATATTTTGCTGTTGTAACTGCAACCTCCAACCGGAAACGTTTCTTCTTTCTCGTTTCTGCACTTTACCAAGTCAAAGTTCAAAGCGCAACAATTTATTGAGTGATTCAATGGAGTTCAAATTCCGATCGGTGGACGAGAGGCCGCCGCCGCCTTCTCCCACCGGCTGCTACTTCTCCTCCGACCAACCCGCATTTGGAGGTCTCGCTCTACCTTCTTACTTCGCTCTCAATTTTCTGTTTGGTTGTCGAGAAACCAAAAGAAAACGAATTTACTTTAAATTTCAGTTCTTTTCTTAGAAATTCAGTTAATTTTCTCACTCTGCGATTAAACTGAGATAATCTTCTTTCTGAACAGGCCAGACAGCTATGTTCCGGAATCCGGATATGAGATTGAACCTGGACCCGCTCCACAACCCGAGGTCCGTCCACGACGAGATGATCGAGCGCCAGCTGGAGAAGGAGAGGATCAGGGAGGAGATTATTGCGGCGGAGATTGTGCGAAGGCAGGCTCTTGAGGCGGAGGTGAGGAGAGAGCTCATGCTGGAGCGGGAAATCGCTATGCGAAGACCCTCTGTCGAAGGTCTCGGTTTTGATCAGGTCCGGTTCGGGGCCGTGCGATTCGACCAGAGAGTCCACCACCCCTTCGATGATGACCAGTTCGGATTGTTTGCTTCTCTTGCGCCCGCCGCATTCGATAGGGGCAAGTGGCGGCGGCAACCGGAACCTCTGACCAATGGCTTCAAGGCGATTCCGGCTCCTCCTCCTGTTTCAGACCTCAACAATAAGGACAAGTTGATCTTACTGGTCAGTGCCATCTCTACTTTTTAAAATTTGATTGGTTTTTAACTTAATAATGCTCTGTTTATGGTTTACTGCGTTTGTGGTGGGAATGCTCTGTTTTGTGCTAAAGTGGGAGATTTTTTCTGGTTTAGTATGGTTTCTTGGTAACGAAGGCATAACTTGGCGTTGAGGATTGGATTGGATAACTTGTAGTATCCACTGATTCTAGTGAGAACTTTCAAAACATTACATCCGTTTCTCTCATTAGCATACACTTATTCTAGTGAGTTATCGAATCCAATCATAGACACCAAACGTGGCCTAAGATTCGTGGTTAGACCATGAGAATCAAGGTAAAACATGAGATTGATGGTAAATTGCCCGCCAAGATACACCATTTGTTTTGGATTGTCTAGATTTTTTAGGTTGAAGGAACGGCATATACTCTGACGAATATGTATGTGTATGTGTATGTATGTATTGCGCTCCTTCAACCCTCGAAATGTTGGCTTTTCGGGTCTATGTTTTACAAATACATTGAAGAGTCTGTGTTACTAGTAGCCTCTGCATTGCCTAAGTGGCTGTGCCCATAACCAATGCTAATATTGGATCGCAAGGTGTATATCAGTTCGCTTCCTAGTCCCTATGCATGTGGTAGTGCTTTTGCTTGTGGATCAGCACTTTAAAAGTCGTCTCAATGGGGCATCATTGTCATTCATTATGTAGATTATTTTTCTTCGATCAGTCATTAAGATGGTTTACTATTTCATTATGTTATAGTGATATCAGTTTGATCGAGGTACGGAATAATCTAAGATTAATGGCACTGGTGATTGTTGAAAATTGATTTTTCATTTGATGGTTCACTTGGAGAAGACTACCCTCTTGATGCATATGCAGTGGTCACCTGTGGCCTTGTGTGAGGTATTGTCCTTATACATAATTGTATCTACATGCCGCCCTCTCACCTAATTACTTGGGGCAGACAGATTCCTCTGTAATTATTTCAACATCTTGAATATTTGTTTTGAATCACTGTTACGATGATCGACATATTGAAGGTTGGTATCTTGCAGATGTCTTAGACAACACATTTCTTATCACTGATTTTGTCGACTTAAGATTACCGAAAAGTTGTTTTCTGTTAATTTCGTATTTGTAAAGCAGGTAGTGCAGTTCGCATTGGAAATGATGTTGAGATTTTACCATCAATTGCATGTTTAGAATTGAAAGACTGTTGTTAATGTAATTTGTATAAGTATCTTTGTTGCAGGCGAAACCTGACCCAAATCTCTCCGGAGTCAGGCGGAAAACACCACCAACGGTGGGTGCTAGTGAGCTGCCTCCATTTGGGTTGAAAAAGAAACCCAAAGAGGAATGGAGTTGCGCCCTGTGCCATGTTAGTGCAACAAGTGAGAAGGGCTTGATTCATCACATTAATGGTAAGAAGCACCAAGCCAAGGAGGCAAGACTGAGAGCTCAGAAACCAGGCACGAGCTCCAGCAATTCAAAATTGTCAAAGAAAGCTGCAAAGTTTTCTGAGCCCAAGGAGGTTAATGGTATCAAAAGCACAAAATTAAGGGCCAAACAAGTATGGAAATCGTTTGAAACCAGGGATGTTTCCAACCAGAAAATGCACAAACAGGGCACTTCAAAAGGGGAGACGCCAATGTCGAAAGTCCAGTGTGGAGAGGTTCTGAAGAATAACGACAAGGTTAAAATAGTGGACGGAGTGGAGAGAAAAGAAGACGTAAAGAAACAGCAGTTTAAGTATTGGTGTGAAGGGTGTAAAATTGGTGCCTTTACTCCAAATGTGTGGTCGTCTCATATAAGGGGAAAGAAGCACGTTGCTAGGAGTCAGGAGCTTACACAAAATAATGCGCCGATTGCAAGTTTCATGGCATCAACTGAGGCCTGTAAGGAGGAAGAAGATTCTGATGCGGCCAAAGAAGGGCATGAGAAGATTCCAATAGCAACCCCCATAGCATCAGAAGAGGCTAGTAAGGAGGCAGAAGATGCTGATGCGGACAAAGAAGCGCACGAGAAGTTCAAAGGCCTCATGATGAAGCTAATGAGAATGCATAATGTTGCTCCGGCGAAACAAGCAAATGACAGTGCAGAAGTTGTTGCGGATACAGAAAAATGAGCTGCATACCCGATGATGAATAAGTAGCAGAAGAGACTGGAGAGATTTAGAAATGAGTTTGTTCTGTTCTTTTTATTTCAAATTTCGGGTTGTAGTGGCATATATTATTTTCTGTGCACCATTTTCTCCTTTTACGCACCTTTCTTTTATTCTCGTCTTTGAATTAAATAAATCATTAGAAGCGTATGAAGGTGTTCGAAAATCACTTCCTTTTTTTTAGGAATCGTTTCACCACGGCGGACCTTAAAGAGGGAAAAGAAGACATGAGAGTTGGATCAACTTGCCATAAGTGGAACATTTTATTAGGCATGAGTAGCTCACGAGGAGAAATATATTCCGACAAACGAAACAAGACGGAAAATCGAAATCCAGGCCGATCTCGATCCGTCCATGCATCATGAGTCAGAAAACCTGTAGTATCTACACAACACGTTGGAAATCAGGTACTGTTTGTTTTATTTGCGGATATGCAGATCTAAGCGTAACCTCGTTGGCCGGAAAAATGTAATCTCTCTCTCACCTGCTAGAAAAGTGTGATCTCTCTCTCACTGAAATTTAAATCTCATTCCTCCTTTAAATTAGATTATCGCTCAAATAAAACAAGCAATTGGAGCCTCAAAATCCAACTTCACCCAACTCAAGGGAGGATCAAGCCAGTTAATCGTTTTCTAATCTTACCACTCGTAACCACGTGAGCTACAACCCCTTGTCACTAGTAGAGCTTTACATTATTAGTTAGAGATGCTACAGTGGCGTACCAAAGCGCAGGTCCTCGAAAAGGGGGTTTGTAAAGCATCCATTGACAAGGCACTCCACAAATCCATTAGCACTTAAAAAAGCTAGCTTAAAAAGTTAAACACACATGCCCAAAGCATTGCTTCATACCATGGGAAAGCATGAAGGTGAAGCATTTCACCATCACCTTCCCAAAACACCTTGCTCTCATAATGGTCCCAAAGAATTCCCCTTTTCTTTACAAAGTCATCTTAGCCGGCCGCTTACGGTTTAGAACCGGCCGTAAGCAGCAAAACACAATTTGGAATATCTTTACATCGCTCACACCAAACATCGATCATCGATGATTTCAAATAAGCAACCAAAATCAAATTCTGTCTGCATCCTAAGAAATTTTTTTCAACATTAACGAAAACAAACGAAACCTGAATAATCCTAAACCATTTCATTTCAACTGTATACACTCGATATGTAAGACCATGATAACTTTACAAAGAAGAAAATCGAAGAAACACAGTAACTGAGGTGTTACTCTTTCCAACCCCGACAAGATATATGATCTTCAATGGTAATACTCGAAGAAAAGTAAAATCAAACCCGTAAAGCCACCTGATCTTGCCAAGTAATCTTCCTCTTCCCCGATCGATTTGACCCGTTCCCTATAGTCCTGCAAGCCAGTAACTTCATGTCATTGTGCTGCTCGTCATTTCCCGCTCTGCGTAAACTTTTGTTGGGCTCCTTTATCCTCATTGGCTCATAATTGGCTTGAAATTCCTCCTCCTCCTCCTCCCTCTGTAGCAAAACGAAACAAAAGAAACATCAAACTTCACAGATCAGAAGTTACACCGAGTCTCAAAGCACATTACTTTGACCATTAACTATTTGATTACCGAAATCTGGTTCAAGTCAAAAACTGGAATGTTCTTTCGCTTTATCGATTCCTTCCCACTCTGAACCCTTTCCTTCTGATTTAAGTCAAAGTTTGGAGTGGGGGTTCGCAAAGTAGCTTCCTTTCCGCCAAGTGCCCTTGCATTAAGGTTTAATCCAAATTTTGGAGGAGGTTTCTGCACAATGTCTTCCATTCCATGTTTAACCTTTTCCTTTTTGTTTAAGTCTAATGCAGGAAGAGGGTACCGTGAAGCAGATTCCTTCTTGCTGGAACTTTTTCCCTTCAAATAGGTGACGCGCTGGGATTCTAAATTGTGTGTTTGCACAACATCTTGCTTTGGTCGAGGGTTCATTGACCGGTTCCCTATTAAGTATTTATATCTTCTCCTCAAAAACCTGCAAATTGAAAAGATAAACATTTACCAAGTCAAATTCTTTCCTCTTTCATTGTAAACACAGCCTATCTTATAAGTGTACAAAAAGGTATGGACAAGATGCTATACCTTACTTCAGCTACGAGCATAGACTTTTTCTGTTTCATTATCTGCAATTTTTTCTTCGTAGCATCTGCATCCTGCAAAAGAAATGATTCTTCAATTAGTTTAATCAAGCTCTAAGATGCAATTTTCATAAGCCTAAGAAAAAGAGTGTACCAAATAATCGTAATACCCTCTACAACAAGGTAGTAAAACATTTTGCAGATCACAAATCAGTAAAGATTAAGACTTATCAAATAACCTATATACAATTTCTACAAACAAAAATTAGCGTACAAACATATCTACAAGTTTTTTCAATCCCTGAGGCTACAAATTTCCAAACAAAAATTAACATAAAAATACCTACAAATTCCCAATTCCTGCTGCTTTTCCTATTTTTTTTACGGCGGTCTCTAAAACATGAGGAGATCATAAACCTACTGAGAAAAATTTTCAAAAAAATCCAGGAAAAATAGCTGAGCAATATCTCTCTAAATAATCAGCCTACAAACAAAACCACCATAAAAATTCCAAAGCTAGAAAACCCAGAAATCATAAACAAAAACCCAAGAGACATGAACACCGTACACCAGATCTAATGAAACCCACAAAAGAAAGTTGAAATCTTTTAAAAACCCAGAAAAGACTTATACCTTCTGCAGCTCCTCATAGTCCTGCATGAGACTCTGGTGCTTGAACCTGTTCCTCTGGTCCTCCATAGCATCAGAAACAACCCCCTTCATCTTCTTCATCAGATCACAGGGAGATAAAAGTAAAGCAACCCAGAACCCAAAAACCAAGAATTACAGGGGGGGGGGGGGGATAGAGAAAGAGGGGCAGGAGGAGATGGGTAAGGAAAAGGAAGAGAGAGTTGGGGAGGAAATAATAAAGAAGGGGAGAGGTAGAGAGAGAGAGAAACAAGAAAGACAAGGAGGAAAATAAAAGGAGAGAGAGCGGGTGGGAAGGGAGGAGAAGTTTCTTGCTTTCCTGTTTTTTCTGTGAAAACTCTGACCAAGACAACAAAAACTCCAAAAGAGCCCACATAACTCGGTGAAAAATAATGTTGTTTTGAAAGACAGTGATGAAGATGGGGATTTTTTGGGGGGTTGCAGAAGGGTATTTCTGGCAACATGTTTGTTGATGAGAGAGAGAGAGAGATTTGTGTGAGGTGAGGTGGGTTTGGTTGGAGGACACTTGAAGACATCTATCTCCTCTTTCTTTTCTTTCTTTCCCCTTCTTTCTTTTTTGTATTTCTTCTACATAAATTTTGGTCCAGCTGGGCCATTGGAGAGAGAGAGTTTCTAGAGAGAGAAACACGGAGGGGAAGAGTTGGGTGTTGTGTGGACTCTTTGTTTTTGATGGGGGAAGGTAACTTCAAGGTTCCTTCTTTCTTTGGAGGTGCGCTTTTCTCTGTGATGGATGAGAGAGAAAGAAGAAAAGATTGGATCTTTAGAGAGGGAAAGATTTGGTGCTTTAGAGAGAGAAGGAGGTGGGCATTGAAGATTGGGGCTTCTTGATGATGAAAAATTAAAAAAAGGGCAGAAAGGAAAGGATAAATGAGAGAGACATGTTGGAGCTGCTGTTTTCTGACGGGGCTGTTTGCAGTTGTAGGTATTGGACAGGTTGTGGATGTTAGGTGTCAATTGCTGCCCTATTTACCAAAACACCCCTCTGGTTTTTCTTTGATTCCAAGAATTCTTTGCTTCTCTCTCATCCTTTTTCCTGTTTTTCCCAACAGACACTTGCAGGTAAAAGATGAACAAGTCCCTGATTTGGCTTTTGATTTACTAGGGGTGAGTTTCGTCTTACTCGTTCTATTTTTTGTGAATATTAAAAATTAAATTAAAATTATCAATTAGTATTACGATTTAAAAGTATTTTTTTATTTATAAGTGAAAATTTAAATTCGATTTTTATCAAAGATAAGAATCACATTATTGCTAAGTTATTATGAGGGTTAGCCTACTTCTTTTCTTTAATTTAATAATATAATTTTTTCAAAAAAAAAAACTAATTAAAATTATTAATTGGTTTGGTTCTATTTTTTTTTAGTTTTTGGTTTGGTTCATTCTCATTTATTTATTTTTTTCTTTTTTTTCTTTTTTATAAATAAAACATGAAAATCTGAAAATTGGAGATGACTTGTGTCCTTTGCGAAGAAATTACTTGTCCCCCATGGACGATTAACAAACTTTTAACATTCAAACTTCATAATCAGAACCATTCATTCTTTTTATCATCATCTAGAGATCATATATGCAAAAAAATTATTCAATTTATAGATGTTTTAGTCATTTATATGTATAAAACAAATAGATGATTCATCATGACGGTACTACTGTTACCAAAATCGTTAATTGGTTTAACACGTATGAATAACTAAACGATCTCCAAATTGAATGATTTTTTGCACGTATGATTTTTAGATGACAATAAAGAGAATAAACAATTCCGATTATAATGTTCAAGCAGTAAATGTTCGTTAATAGGGGAACACAAACATTATCATTTAGTAAATCCAAATCACAAATGCGGTACGAAGGGATAAGAGAATAATGTCACAATGGCATCTTTGTAAATTTATCTAGTGAAGAAGAAAAAGTCTTTATGCGAGTTTAATCCCGAAATCAAGATGTCTAATTTGAGTCCTATACTATTATCGTAACAGTGTAAATTTGATAGATATGTCAATTGCTCACAATCTTATAAAAATAAAACTCTTTGAGACATTTATATAATAACTCAAACTCAATTATCTTCAGTGTGAGTTTGATTCCAATACATGCGAAATAAACTCAAATTTTCCATCCCATTGCGGAAACACTACGAACCTTTTTACCTTTTCTTCAAAAATTAGTATTCATGGACAAAGATAGAACTTTTTGGTTTGGTAATCCAGTCTTTTTCCATTACTACTCTTATTAATTAATTAATTTCAGTCTGCAACACAGAGGATAGACAGGCAGGTGGTAACCACTGCCATGCCATTGTATGTGCTCCCTTTTATCTCTGATTTAAGCTTTAGCTCACAGGCCAGGTAAATTGGTACACCTTAATATAAAAATAATAATACACCAGTCTAATATGATCTAAGGGTTTTTGAGTAATTTGGTTGCACTAATTTGCAACTGTGTATTTTAATGGCAACTGAGATAAATTTGAGAAATGGTCAAACTCCGCCATCAACCACCACAATTGAAGGATATCAAGGCGAAAACGTCCAACAAATTTTTTACAAATACATGACCAGTGACTAATGACTTTTTGGCTTTTGGAATTGAACAAGTTGGTCAAGCCATCAGCCTCCTCAGTCTCCAGTGGAGACTCTCCACCCCGTGACATCTCCATCTTGTTCAATACATGCTCTTTTGCACGACGAATTCAATTTGAATTTATACTGATAAGTCTGATGACTCGTTGTTTTACAATTTTGTGTGTAGTTTAAAAATCTAGTAAACGACTTGCAAAGACCAAATAACCTTTCTCTCCCTCTCTCTCTGGAGATTTTCTAGTGTGCACCAGTGGCGGTGTATGCATCCACGATCATTGAATTCTTTAACTGTTGGTTCATTGACTTTACATCTAACAACATTTGACATTTGTTTGCAGATTCCAAATTTCTCATCAAGGTGGTGTTGATCTGATACTTTTTACAGAATCTTTTTGAGATAATATAGGAGCAGAAATTTATGGTTACTGTGAAGGGAAACAGCAACCTATGCGAAGGGAGATCGCTGAGGCTGCAACTGAACAAGGATCATAAGTAATAATTAACTTCATGGCCTTTCCTCAATCAGATGATATGAAAAATATCTTTCAATCATGCTTGTTATCAGTGACAGATAAAATTCGAAACCATTGTGAAAACTTTGGCATATACCATTTGTTGGGTTTTGTTCTAGAGATCCAAAACTGATATAAATAATGGTCGATATCGAATATGTTTAATCTGTCATCTTAATGCAAAAAAATTCACTTAATTACAGATGCCTACAAGGACGCACACCAGAAGGAGGATGTCCAGTCAAGTAAAATGCAAACAACTCGAAACTATGCAAAATGCGCTCTTCAAGTAATAACGTAACTAGAAACTGATATACATGTTGCTCTTGACAAAAATACCTTTTACATTTTATTGTGCTTTGCATTGTAAAACTTTTGAAGAATTACAATTTACAACCAATTATATCCAAAATACTGTCTAAATGGAATACATTTTTCATTAAAAATAAAATTACTCGCTAATTTTAATGAATGATTCCTAATCTAGCTGCCTCATGATCTTTTTGTGTGGGAGTTTGGTGGAATATATATTTGAATTTCTGAATAACATGTCAGTTAGGTTTTGGCAATTTCTTTCCTGCTAAAAATGATTTGAAAAGAGTTAACCCTCTCTCGGCCTGAATCAGTGGAACCTCGTGGCCGGCTCCTCGTACGGTTGCAAAGGTTAAGCCATCGTAGACTTCTGTCCATCCTCCTACCTATGTGGGGAAGAAAAACATAGAAGTGTTTAATTTCAAGGCCTTTCTTTCACTGCAAGAAAAATGATGGGAAAGTTGTTTAAGGATGATGCTGTGTTTTTGTTAAATTAAATACCTGGGATCCGGAGTACCATGGATACCACGGGGTTTTGATCGTAAGGTTGAGATGATTTAAGGATAACCTAGTTGCTGTCACCGGAACTACTGAATCTGTGTCCCCGCTGCACCAAAATTAGAAGGTAAGCAACAGAACACCATTCATGATGTTATAACTTATCTTTGTTTACGGCTTTTTTAGACTGCACTAACATATTAAGTATGAACACCTACAAAATCACGCAGCGGATGGTGTATTTAGAGTTGCTTGAAAATTATATTATCTCTCTCTAGCTTGCTTTTAGGTCTTCCTTTTAAAGAATTTAAGTTAATTAAGATATAATCTGTTTTGGAAATCGAAACAAAATACGAATCATAAATCATGAATCAAGTCAGCCCTCATGAACCTGTTTAATAAAAACGAGGAATCGCATGTAAATACCACCCGAATAAAATTTGGTCGTATTGGGGTTGTAGATTCTCTTGTTGTGTTATTTGTGCCAACAAGAACACTTTTTAAGTTGTGAGAGTTACCTGAAAACCCAGATTCTTAGACCAGCTGCAATCAGCTCCTTGTAAGTTGGCAGGACGGAATATTCAGAATCCTTCCAGTACTTGAAAAGAACATCACTGCCCCAAAGAAAATTGAATTACGAAAGTGATTCCCTATGCTTTTAAGGGCTTGTTTGAGACTTTTTTTTTTTTAAAGAAATACTTCGGTTCATTAATAGAAATCCAAGTGCTTTCTACAACGGTTTTCGCGATTTCAGAACCAGTCCCAGACTTGCCCTAATTACTTTGCTAAACTTTTAGTAGAATGTATTAAGATTAAGAAATTAAGCACCTGCAAGCAGTCCACTTGTAAGGAATTCGAGTAACGTTCGCATGCATTGCCTTCTGCACGTCCGGCCGGTTGTAATACTTCTCTGCATAGTTCTCAGTGCACGGGTCATACCCTGAAGCGCGCCGGCGAAGAAGGGTGTTTTTGAGCCTCAGATGCCGTTTCGTGTTATTCAGCATTGTCAAGCAAAACGGTGTGTAAATGCTGTACGGATCAATGTCTCCAAAATCATGGTCCGTTGCATAATTTATAGCATCTTCACATTGCCTTGATGTTGTTTTTACTGTGAAGTTGCAGTGGTTGATGATGGATAGGTAGCTTCGATCCGATATCATGGCATGGCTCCACCAATATGTGACAGTTCCAATGTTGTCGTAGTAATAGTCGGTCACAGCGTTACCCACCTGCGCAGTTACGAATAAAAATCTTCAAATTTGCGAAAATTAAACAATTCCAGTTCTTATTTAAAGTCTGAATTTCTGAATATGATGTCTTCAACTTACCATAAATCCCTTGAGATTAATGGTGGATTCGGAATGCGCTTTGTTGTAAGCCACAATTTCCTTTGCCAGCTGAGGAACATAATGTCCTGTGATGGTAAACGTGTGATTGTAGTACATTTGTATTTTGAAATTCTTTTCAGGATGTCCATTCTTTATTAAAATAATCATGTATGTCATCGATAATGTGTTGATAATTTGTCAATAAAATGTCACTACGTTTTATTGTCTACACTTCTTTCGAACCATTATCGATGACATTAAGAATGGACGTCCTGTCACATCCGTTCCTAGGCCGGACTTAACCTAAAGTAAAGACTTTCATTTTCCTTGCCTGCATAGCTTTCCCCAGTAATGTAAAATTCTCTGTATGCGTATTGTGGAAATCTTGACAACCAGTTAAGCAGAAAAACTAGAGCATCCTGAGCTGTGTCACAAAATTATAAATATAATTAAGATTGAAAATGCTAGTTATAAATTATAGTTATTGGTCATTATTATTTTTCTACCTGTTCTTTTGTCCCCAGAATTTTTAAGGTCACTGCTTGTATTTGTATATGAGAAACCGACACCAGCAGGTGATTCAAGAAAGAGAATATTCGCTTCTGCAATGAGAAAAATGAAAATTATATTTATATCCACATCGACACGTTATTGACTATTAATAATTCAGTAAGTTGTCCATGTTATAAATAGTTGATAACGTGTCAAATGAATACCGCTCTACAATGGAGCGGAATTTCTTTAAGAAGATAAAAGGATAACGAAATTCATATGCATATACCTCTGTTCCAGGAATACTTGTTGAGATAAAGAGATGAACAGGTTCGATTAATCCGAAAGGGACCAAGCTCCTCTGATGCTCCATATGCAACTGATGAACAACCTGGTCCTGAAACAGTAATTATGTATATCCAATCTAGTAAGTATTTGCAAGTGGATATTTATTCGTTTGAGATTTGAACATTTCTAATAAATTGTGATTCTTTTTTGTGTTCATGGGCAGTAAAACTAAACAATGCCGCCATCGTTGTCGCCATCAACATCTCTTCAGAGCACGCCTTCTTGAAATTAATCAATGTCAATGTGTGTGTGTGTGTATGAGCGCTCGTGAAAGACAACGAGACAGTGAGACAGTGACTGAAGCATTTCAATTTTCATGGTTGGAGAACAAGGAATTACAGTGCTGGTGTGTAGTGTTGACGAAGAAAAGTTGGATCACTTTAATCGTTTTGTTGTGTCGTTTGGCGTACGTTTGTTACCCAAACAACTACACAGGAAAGACAAAGAAAGAAAGAAAGAAAGAAAGGGGACCAAAATTGCAAAGGCTTTCGAGGTACTACAACGACGTCTGTGTTGGAAGTGGGAATGAAGGTCCGTTTGGAATGGAATAAAAACCCTAAAAAGATAGAGAGGGAGAGAGATATCACGAGGAACCATGTGGTTTTGAGTGTGGACTCTCTCTTTCCTTTTGTGCATGCTGTTGAAAAAGTTCTCCATCTAGTCGTATACGATTTTAGAGAAAACTGGGTGAGACCAGAACTCGGTTAAGGGAAACAACAAAAGTTTATGTGTACGGCCGCACAACCACATGACCCTAGAATTTGTCAGGTTAATGAGGCCCGGTGGGTATAAGCTAAGCTTAGTGAATTTTCACTGTATGTGGTAATAGATAGGCGTATTATTAAAAATTAAAATAGAAATTAGTACAACTTGATTATAATATGTGAATTAGTAACATTATATGATAACTGTCACAATAAAAAAATTTCATCCCTTCAATGGAAGGGGGTGGACACGTGCTTGTGCTACAAATTTATCTGTCATGTATTAAGAACCAAAAATAGTTTGCTTATCATTTTGGCATCAATGACAAAACCCATGACACGAATTACATCCATTAAATAATATTATACAGATAAATACACTATCCACGCATCATGTAAAAATATTATACACATGGATGGAAATTAATTTATGCTTTTCGGGTGTTATTATTTGCACTTTAAAAAATTTATTGTGCACTCTAAATTTTTTATGTTTTAAAAACAAAAATAAATTTATAAAAAGTGTAATTTTTTTAGAATGCTAATACCAACACTGTTTTTTTGCTCATTCCTATATAATGTCAAATTTTAATTTGTATCTATAACATTGAAAAAAGAAAGCATAATATTGAATGCTTTACTAAGAGTTGTCAGAATGACAGTTAGTAGCTTACCGGTTCTTAAATTTTTCAGTAGAATTTGATTAAAAAAAAGAAAAGAAAAGGGTTGACCAAGAAAGTAGTTTATCAATTCATTTAAGATAAGGATAAAAACCATTCATGTTATGTTTTCATACTACCTTAGATAAAATTTGATGTGAATAACCACATTATTTAAAAAATTTGCAAAACTCAAGAAAAGAAAAGAGAAAGACTCCTCGTATACCACAATCATCATTAAAGACTCCTCGTATTCCACAATCATAATTTAATTGACTAGTTTATCTTAATTATTAGTTTATTAAATAATGAACTAAATTTAAAATTTTGATTAATTCAAATGATGTAGTTGTCCACATCAAATACCATCTAAGGTAGTATGAAAATATAGTACAATAACATGGTATGAATAGCATTACTCCTATTTATATCTAATTTTATAAATTGTATAACGTGATTGTTAATAATTGAATTATATTTTAACTATTAATTAACATACTTATTTTCTATTTATTACACAATGAATAATTTGTAAATTTGATCTATAAAATTGGTTTACCTATCACATATTACTCAGTAGATTAACTTAAAACTTAAGATATATATATGGATAGGATACGTTAATTATTCTGGTAATTATTGATTAAACTAAACTGACCTCCATTGAGCCAGAGAACGAGGGGTTTCTCTTGAGGACAAGTAGCGGCTTCAGTCAACCAGTAAAAAAGAGCTCGACCGTGATGTTCGTTGACCGTAACATAACCGGAAAACTGGGAAAATGACACCGGCGGTTGTCCTGGCAGCGCTGAGATTCGATCGAGCTCCTGCTGTTTCGGCACCATCGTTTTCGCGAAGACATTGGTACTATTTGTCGTTAAAGATAATAAGAGTAGGGCTAAGGACGACAAGAACACCATCATGCTCTTCCTAGGCAATATTGCCATTGCGTTTCCTTTGGTTCTGTCCCTCTCTCTCAAACTCTCTCCCTCTAATGTTGCTTGAGAGTATATTTGTAAATATATAACATAGTTTTGTTTTCTATATATATATATAAATATACATATATATATATATACACACATGTGTGTGTGTGTGTTTGCTGCATTACTGCACAAGTGCAAGTTGGCGAGCTCTATCTGGTGGACCAGATCACTCTCTCTTTCTTCTCTCTCTGTGCATGTGTGTCCAGATTTAGAGAGAGAGAGAGAGAGAGAGAGAGAGAGAACAGCTAGGTAGCTGGTCCTACAAGAAAATTGAAACCTATGGATGGAGCTAGATGATCAGATCAGTCATCGGTGTGCTTGGTGATAAATGCATCACAAGACTCTTTATGTCTCTCTCTCTCTCTCTCTCTCGGGACTAAATGTATGAGCTAGCTTGGCTTTTGAGCTGACCTTCGACTCGTGGCCTAGTATTTCAGCTATAAGGTCATCTTCAACCGATGGTTGGTTAGGGAATTCGTTTTAGCCCTCTGATCCTTCAAGATTTTCCAAGATATTAATATTTTAATGAACAGTATAGGGTCATATTTGCCTCCGTCTTCAACCGAGGGCCAAAGGGCCAGATGACTCATTTTAGCCCTACCACAAAAAACCGTCTCCAACCGAGGGCCAAAGGGCCAAACATAATTTATTATTTAAATTTAAAAACTACAACAACTTAAATTTAAAAACAACAACTTAAATTTAAAAACTACAACTTATATTTAAAAATTACAACTAAAATTTAAAAAAGACAAATTAAATTTAAAAACTACAAATTAAATTCGAAAACAACATTAACTTAAATTTAAAAACTAAAACGACTTAAATTTAATATCCATAATCAACATCATCTTCATCATCCACCATCGTTGGAGTATAGTTAGAGGTAAATAACTGTCGTCGGCTCATAATTTCTTTTTTTTTCCTATCAAAATAGGCATTACTCATTGGAGTGTAATTCGAAGTGTTTCTTTCCATATTCTTATCATCCATCTCTTCTTGTGTTTGTTTTGCCCGTTCTTCATGCCTACGCTTCATTTCTTCGGCCTCAAGGGCATTTTGCTCCGCCAATAATCGCAATGAGGCCGCCACTTCATGTTGAGCGGCGTAATTATCATTTGCCGTGCCCTTTTCCTTCAACCGTCGCGCCTTGTTTCGTCACATAGCCCTAGGTATGGAACCTTCACCCGAAGACGGATTTTCTACCCTTTTTTGTTGAATGGTTGGATATCCATCTTCATCCATATCTACAATTGAGGATGCAGTTTCGAACACCGGTGTAGGAGCTCTCTTTGGTGGATTTTCAAATAACACCCACCCTTTACAAATTTCCCAACAACTGTGAAACTGAAAGGGTTTCGAGCTGCTCTCCATATACAATTCCTCCGCTTGGTGTACCTAGAAAAAAAATTAAAGGAAATTAATTTATGAAATTAAATGTAATATAATTAAATATTTAAAATAAATTGTGAAAACATTTATTTCGTCGTAGTAATTAGCGCCGCTTTCATGTCTACTTGCAGCTGCTAACAATGCTTGATGTCATTTGTTCAAACTTGGCTAAAGATGTTTCTTCCATCTTGAAGAACAACTCTTGTGGTTTCGAATATTCAATGGAGTGGTGCCTTCATAGAACTCTAAGTATTTTTTGGACACACGAGTCCAAACACCGTCATTTGTTTAACAATTCCCCCTCACACTATCTTCCGACACCCATCTATAAGCCTTGCAAAGAGCTTCATCTTCTTTTCGGGTCCAAGCCCTACCTTTCATTGCAGAAGAGGCCATTTCAAAATTATTAAAAAAATTGAAGAATAGATTTTTGAAAGAGGAAGGAAAATATGAGAATTGAAATGGTAGAAATGGTGAAAATTTTGTGAGGAATGGTTTAGGTATTTATAGGAAAAAAAAAAAAAAACAGCCCAAAAAACCCTTAAAAATTTTTTTGAATCCAACGGTAACTAGCGCCAGCTAACCGTTGGTTTCAAAATTATTTTTAAAAATTCCTTTCGGTTATAACCAATAGGAATACATTTATATTAAATAATATAAACGTATTCCTGTCGGTTAAACTGACAGGATTCCCAGTATTTCTGCCCAACCCTCCAGCCCTCTAGCCCTCTCCGATTCCGTGGGGCCCTCTGAGATTCCACAACCCTCTGGCCTAGCCCTCGGTTGGAGACGGTTTTCAGGCTATTTTCGACCCTCTGGCCCTCTGGACCCTTCAGCTGAAGATGACCTAAACAAACGAGACGAGGAATTCGTATTTGGGTATAGATAAAATTCACTGTTCTTGTTAATTTGGCGATATTTACTTCTGCATGTTTTTCAACCTTGCTTGAAATATAGGCTAGTAAGTTTATTATTAATCGTGGAGCAAATGCGGGACAATTACGTAGGGTAGATTCTACTACATATACATACATGCTCGATACACACACACACATATAGAGTATGAGTGTAGTGGAGCTGGTTTTGTTTGGAGCTAAGCGAATGCATGCAGGCGCTAGTTGACCACTGAATGAATGAATGGATGAAGCGTGATGGAAGGTGTGTGTGTGGTCCAAGTCCAAAAAATAATAAAAACAGAAAACTTGCAGCTCGTGTGACCCCCTCCTCTATTGTATATGTATCATGTATTGAATATGCTATACGACAAGTGAATTGAAATTTGGAAAAAATTCTGACCAAAAATAGCTTCTTCGTCATTATAAACCAACCAAATACTTAAGCCAATATATATCTAATTGAATATGATCCTCATTCCTAAATACATGTATATATGTTCAATCAAGTCAAAACAACTTTAAATTTAGATTTCGTTAAGTTAGTTAGAGGAAATATACTCCATGTATGCACTAAAATTTGAAACTCATCATGAAATTTGAATAAATTTAATGTTTATCTTCCTATTAATCGTTGAAGAATTCAAGCTAAAACAGTTTGGACCAATTTTTTTTTTTTTTATCAAAAACGATATTATCAAGGTATAGTTTGTGGTGTGAAGCCAGTTTTTCTCTAGCCATATATAAATCTCTATATGCATTAATTTTATCATTGGATCGTTCAAGGGTCCGTGATCGATCCTTCTAGTTAAACTAATTTTGGTTTCCCGGCCCCTACCCCATGAAATGATTTGTAATCCATTGACTGTCAAAGGTCAAACTTTGTTCACCAAATCCCAACCTTTTAAACCCACCAGGGCCACTACATAAACTAATATTTAGTTTTCCCTTAATTAATTAATCCCCTCGATTTCTAACAAAAAAGAAACCTAGCTTTCTTGTTTTGGCAGTGTAAATTATATAAATATACAAGTCAGTGTCTTACAACTTTCATTGTACTTGAACCTTCCTTACGTTTTTGGTATAATATTTCCTTTGGTTTGGTACCACTACTTGATCACAAAGGCTAAAGTAAAAAGACAGACGTATAAGCATTGCAGGCCATGCAAAATTTGGTCCAATGTGTGTGTCTGCGCGTGTCTGAACTTTTTATGAGTGTGAGATTTTGTGTGCATGCAATGATGAATTGATAGGAAGTAGGAACTGAGTAAGACTACCTATGTATAAGAATTGATATAAGAATCGGTGTGCACCATGAATACCAACATTGAAAGCTCTCGTTTATGATCACGGATCTGCTGTTCTCACATTGGCGTCTTCAACATATTTCTTTTCTAATTTTTTGACATGTGTATAAATCCTTAAGTCCAACTTATAACACTATTAAAAAAAAATGAAAGACAACCTCGTCAGCCGTCACCAACGAACCCACTCCTACTCGTTGCCACCAAAAAGACAGTGAGTGAGTTCATCGGTGAGAGAGAGGAAGAGAAAAAGAAGCTTCGCTGGGGATGATGAGAAGCTTTGCCGGCGATGGGTGGTGCGGTTTGGTGAGTGACTATCGGGCTAGGTTTGGCTACTGTTGATTTTTGTTTTTCTTTAACTTTCAGTTTTTAGTTTTTTAATTGATCTTTTGAAAGATTAACACTGTTAAATTTGAGGTTAAGTTCAGGATATACGACTAAAAGTTAGAAATGAGGCATATATAATACACTAATTTAGAAACAACGGACATGTGACCCTCATTTATGAGCTAGTTAGCTACTTAACAAATGCATGATCAGATAAAATTTTGTGCGTATTCAAAATATAAGATGGTCTATTATGTGTTATAGTATAATCGGATGATATAATTGATATGTCACACTTTTAAAATATATTTCCTAATGTTTATCTACTTATTATATTATCACATATGATATAATGTTTTTTGTTTTAGATACACTGAAAAATCTCTTTGATTTCTCAACCGTTCGATATATGAACCCATGCATGCATGTATGAATGGTATTCTACAGTTCTAGTGTACCGACACTTTGCCAACCAATTTAAACACAGTATTTACCAATATATCTTCACCATTGGACGTGTCCATGATTTCCGAGATGTGTTGCTACTACTGTTGCTGCAGCTCTATATTCATAGAAATCCCATGTGCGCATGCAGTCGCGCACATCCGATCTGCAGTGCACCACACTCTGCCTGGAACTTTCTTCCAGCTGCTTCAATATGCATGCTTTCTGTCACCATTCGTCAACAGTGCGCTGGCATTCAACGCCGTGCGTCCATGTAATTAACCATTAATTAACATAATTTACACGTGATCACATTGCCATTAGACCCATGCAAAAGCTTCAGGTCCCGACGGCTACGGCACCGGCTTTGACCCTAAATAATCGTCCTATGTCCTATATCTCGGCTGCATACAGATTCTTTTTTATGTTGTCCATATTCGACAAGAAGATGAGCATCTGGAGAGAGGGAAGACTGAAGAGGTCCAAGAAGCCGGCATGATTTTCAATGTGAGCAGTTGGGCAGATAGGGGGTAGGATGTTGGTTTTCATAATCCGTCCCGAGTTCAAAATTTCCCTCTCACCTCATTTATTGAAATCATTTCAAACCCTTTCCTTAATAATAAAACTAAAAAAAAGAAAGACAGGAGTTTATGCATACATGTATGCGTGCGTATTCAGGGTTTAGAGGGATGTGACTTCACTGTTCATGAAGCACAGTAGATAATGTTATCTTCATATTTTTTGTTTCGTGACCATGTATTAACCATATAACACTTATAGTTACATATTGTTATATTGTGAGCCAAAAAAAAGGTAAAAACATTAGAACGGGACCTGGCCGCTAAAAAATCAGCAATAGCCAGCTATGATTGGTCATCAGCAAGGACTGTTACTAATTTTTTCAATAGCGAAGTTCCTTCCAAAACATTAAACTTCAAACAATGAATACATCTGGTGAAACAGTCAGTCCGACGATGCTATACTATCTCGCAGTGGAGCGGAAGTGTAGGGAAATCTTGACTTTAGAAGCTTAATTACCTAATTAACAATATGAAAGACACCAAACCAAACTGGCCTACATATCTTAACTGCTTTTTTTTCTGATAGGACAACCTAAATCTACCTGGATCCCCCATGAAAACCAAAATATGAAACTCCATTCAAAAGTGATTTGTGTTAGGTGGATCTAACATATATATTTGGTGCAAATTTGGTGTGAAAATGAAAAACAAAAGATAATTTAAAATAGCGAGTTTTAACGAAACACTCATGGTACTATTCACTTTTAACGAAAAGCCACATTTTTACCTTTCTCTAGTATTATTCACTATGCCTTTATTTATCATTTTTCATTAAAACTAAAGTTTTTTTTGAACTTTTCATCAATTTTTTTTAAAATATAAATAAATGGTATTTGATCAGTTTCGGTATGCTTTCTAGTGGATCCAGAAACGGAAAACCTCTATAAATGGGTCAATGTGTAAGTGTGCACATATTCGGGTCTACCATTCAAAGTCCAAAGGTAGATGGGCTGCAAATCTTAGTGGTTTTGTTATCATCCCTTCATATTTGATGGGCTTAACACTAACTTCCTCAAATCTTAGATCATGTAGGAATTTTTTTGTATCCAACGATGCTCATGTGTTTTGTTTAACCACTTAATAAGATGTTGACATTTCATTAATCGAAGCATTGAAAGTACAATATACTATAATGTGCCTATGTACTTATTAATTAATATTGAAAGATCGGACATACCCCAAATCTTTTGATTACATATAATGCCTTTTCCATGGTATTGGGGTGCTTTACTCATGTTTCAAGGCAAATAGAGCACCCAATGACAAGTGTCGATGCATTTCTCACCCTATGTTACGTGTTGGAGGATCGCACATTCCATGAATTCTGTGCTAAAATCCATCGCGACTTTGCACTTGATTAGAAGAGCGCAATGGTGGCGTCTTTGTCTAGAGGGAATTGAAATTTTAGACTATTTAATTTAAATATTGCAGTATTTATTAGTTCATTTCATTGGTTCATATTATGAAAAACGAAATTTTTAAGCAGTCTGAATCTTTATATTTCTTGAATGGTTTGAATTTCTAAATTTAACTACTCCGAGCATAGAAAACCAAAAAGGATCTCAAATCCTCTCAATCAACCCATTTACAACCACAATATAGCTATAGCATGCAATATAAACATTAAAATTCTGCGGAGTGTAGTCCAACCTTCCAATTAATTTAACTTTTTTATATTATCTTGATTATTTATTTTTCAAACTTTTGAAAGAAAAATTGAAATTTCACATAGACTATTGCTATGTGGACTTACTGTTTGTATCTTTTAATATAAGCAGTAGTAAATACAATACAAATAGCATCATTATAAAATAATTTTGGTCTACATATTAGTAAAGTTATCAACAAAATAACGCTAGTAAATGCAGTACAATTAGCATCCTTATAAAAATAAAAAAAAATGAGATCAAAAGAGTTAGAGTTCCCAACGGCCGAATTTTCACGTACTTTTGCTAGAAAGTTGTCAAAACAAATATCTTAAAAGGTTAAAAATCTACTTTTTTGGTAACGAATCTGCTTAAACATCAGTACAAGCTCATAGTATTGCATTAAATTCGGAAAATCACTCTATCCACATTTTCACTTGAAGTGCATCAAAAGAGCGCCAACATAACGTACAAACTGTTATTTTCCGTTAATTTTTCACTCGTTTTACCGTCCAACCCGTAATTTAGGAGAAATTTTTCATTATGACGGAAATATAGATGGTATACTACGTATTTTTATAGAAGTGGTGAGAAATTTTACTTTTTAAGTTATTAAATTTTTAACACACATATTCTAATATTTGTATAATGACACGTTATATATCATTTCAAAGCAGGTCCAAATTCTAAAACTCAAAACACCGAACTTCCGAAATTACCCTCGCTCTCTTGGACGCTCCTATATAAATCGCGACCGTCGCGAACTCCCCAATGTTTATTCTGTCCTCTCCCGAAATCAATTTTTTCTTTTTCTTTCTCGTGTTTTGTATTTTATATTTCATTTTTGTTCCTCGTAGGATTTTCTCACAGTTGGAAGAAAACACAGGTATGTCTATATTTTTTTTATATTTATTTACCGAATTTCCCTAAATTTTCCGATTTATCGATTCGATTATTTCGGATTCGATTTGAGGGTTTATTCGATTCTGAACTGAATACTGATGATCGAATTTCCCTTTCCCGATCCATCGATTTGAGGTTTTTTTTTTCAATATTTATTTTAAATTGTGGGGTTTTCTGGATTCAGATACTATGGTAAAGCAAATGACTTTTGTGGGAATTTAAATTTGGAATTTAGCTGGATCTTTAACTGTATTTGTTCTTTCATTGATAAATATTGATGCTTTGATTATTTTTTAATCTATATGGTTGGAAATGTTGAAATTGAATTGAAAAAAAAAATTAAGAGTTGTTTTTGTTGGTTAATTTGAACGCAAGTTTTGTTTGGATTGATGGGTTGTTGGTAAAATTATATGAGATTTTAAAATTGGTAATAATTTTTATGGGTTTGATTGCAGAGAGGCATTGAAGATAATCGAAGATGTTAGAACAATTACTGATATTTACTAGAGGAGGATTAATCCTCTGGACATGCAAAGAGCTTGGAAATGCTCTTAAGGGATCTCCAATCGACACCTTGATCCGATCCTGTCTTTTGGAGGAACGGTCTGGTTTAGCTTCTTTCGATTACAATGCCCCTGGGGCTGCTTACACTCTCAAATGGACCTTCCACAATGAGCTCGGGCTCGTGTTTGTCGCTGTTTATCAGAAGATCCTCCATCTGTTGTATGTGGATGAACTGCTTTCGATGGTGAAACATGAGTTCTCGGAGATTTATGATCCGAAAAGGACAGTCTATGCTGACTTTGATGAAACTTTTCGACAACTGAAGAAGGAGGCTGAGGCTAGGGCGGAGGAATTGAAGAAGTCAAAGCAGGTGGGTAAGCCTGTGAACAATAAGAAGCAAGGGCAGGTGCAGAAGACTGGACTTGGAGGAGACAAGAAAAAAAATGAAGGTGGTTTGGCAAGTGATGGCGGGGATGGTGATAATATGAAAGGCCGTAAATTGGAGAATGGGATCTCCAATGGTAATCACGTGGATTTCAAAGAATCTAATGGTACTGCTAACGGAAAAGAAAATACTAGTTCCAATCTTGGGGCTTTTGATGTAAATAAGCTTCAGAAACTTAGGTCGAAGGCTGGGAAGAAGACAGAAAAAACAGCTACTGTTGATAGCAAGGGCTCCAAGGCTGAGCCAAAAAAGAAGATAACAAAGAAGAATAGAGTTTGGGATGATAAACCTCCTGAGTCGAAACTGGATTTTACGGATCCTGTGGGTGAGAATGGAGACAACAATATTGAGGTCGTGGCAGCAGATCATGGTGAAAGTATGATGGACAAAGAAGAGGATTTCAGTAGTGAAAGTGAGGAGGAAGAGGAAGAGGATGTTGGGAAGGAAAGCAAGCCTGATAAGCAAAAGAAGGGGTGGTTTTCATCTATGTTCCAGAGGTAAATCTTTTGGAAATATATGATATTTGTTATGTTGAATTGACTTTTTGAGTCGATGAAACTAACTGCTATTGAGATGGCTCATCACTCCGTTTCTCTTTGTCTCGATAAATCTGAAATGGCTTATGTTTTCTTGTATTCTCAAGCCAGTTTCATCAGACTATTAGGTTGTTACATAATTTTTATGCATCTTTTGCTTGTTTGTATTCAGTATTGCTGGCAAGGCAAACTTGGAGAGGTCTGACCTGGAACCAGCTTTGAAAGCTCTCAAGGATAGGCTCATGACTAAGAACGTGGTATGCTCTTGAACTATTCTATTTCCCATTAGTAATCTGAAGTTTATTTTATCAGTAACTTTCAAGTTTTTAGATTGATGGTACAATCCTTTTCAATATTTGTCGCCTTGTACTACAGTATTTTCACTCTTATTGAGCCGTCTAATATGAATTTGTGCTGTTGCATTTGTAGGCCGAGGAGATTGCTGAGAAGCTTTGTGAATCAGTGGCAGCTAGTCTTGAGGGGAAAAAGCTGGCTTCGTTCACAAGAATATCTTCTACTGTGCAGGTTTGTTGATTAGTTCTCTTCATTCCTCCAATATCCAGTCTTCCAGTTTGGCTTGTCATTATTCATTTTTTATCATGTTATAAGATTAATATTGGGCATGTGAAACTTACTGCAGACTGCGATGGAAGATGCCCTTGTTCGTATTTTAACTCCCAGGCGCTCTATTGATATACTGAGGGATGTGCATGCTGCCAAGGAACAAAGGAAGCCGTATGTCGTCGTTTTTGTTGGTGTCAATGGAGTGGGGAAATCTACCAATTTGGCTAAGGTTGAGCTGAATTCTTTTCTGTTTACGTTAAAGCATGCCTCTTTACTGATGGACCGATGGTTTTATTAACCAATTGCACCGTGCAGGTTGCTTATTGGCTTCAACAGCATAACGTCAGTGTTATGATGGCTGCCTGCGATACATTTCGATCTGGAGCTGTGGAGCAGCTGCGTACTCATGCACGTAGACTCCAGGTATCATATTACAGGATTCACATTCATTTGGGAAAGACTAATAATGGTTCTTTGGATAAAAACAATTAATTTTCTGTCTTGACCTTCATAATTAACATGTAACCAAACCTTCCATCTCAGATCCCTATTTTTGAGAAGGGATACGAGAAAGATCCTGCAGTTGTGGCTAAGGAAGCAATCCAGGAGGCCACACACAATGGTTCTGATGTGGTTCTTGTTGATACTGCTGGTCGTATGCAGGTACTGTATTTCTTGTTCTATAGCAGAATGGTTGAGCATCTGTATTTACTGTTTTGATGTACATGCTAAGATTATCTGATGTGTTTACTTTTTTTGTTTATTTTTGTTAATTTTATAATTATATATCTATTACGCCTTTCAGGATAATGAGCCATTGATGAGGGCACTGTCAAAGCTTGTCAATCTTAACAACCCAGATCTTGTCTTGTTCGTTGGAGAGGCACTGGTTGGGAATGATGCTGTTGATCAGCTTTCGAAGTTTAATCAGGTTTGAGCTCCATATTCCTATTCTCGGCTTTTTCTAGTATTATCCAATTATGTTTGTTTCTGTTAGAATTCCTCTGTTCCACATCGGCCAGAAGGTTTGAGAACAAGTTCTTTAAATAGAATTATCCCACTCTAACACACACCGAGGCCTTTTGGATTAAAACCCCACACCTGACGGATTGAGTAGGTGGCCAAGTGGGGACCATATCGGTGTTGTTGGAGTGGGCCCATGGCCCATCTACCTGAAATTTAACAGTTTCTGTATCATCATTTGCTTACTGGCTGGTTTCTGATTCCACCTTCCCTGTTCCTGCAGAAATTAGCGGACCTCTCAACTTCGCAAAACCCTAGATTGATAGATGGGATATTGCTCACTAAGTTCGACACTATTGACGATAAGGTAGACATACGTTTTTAATCTGCAATTGCTTATGATTATTATATACTTTTGAGGGCTTCTTTTTCTTTCACTGATTCCGTTAGTTCTAACTGAATTTTGTGGGTATGGTGTAGGTCGGCGCTGCGCTGTCCATGGTTTACATATCTGGAGCTCCGGTCATGTTTGTCGGGTGCGGGCAGTCGTACACTGACCTCAAGAAGCTGAATGTGAAATCTATCGTGAAGACACTCCTGAAATGAGAGACGTTATGTTGCCAAATCTCGTGATTCAAAGCATGCTGATGGTTTATGTTATGAACCGTGTCCTGCTGTTTGCTGCTATACCTTTAATTTGTATTGTTTCCGTTTGATGACCCTGTGGTGGTGTTGAAAACTTTGGAGGTGAATAAGTCCTTTCGGCTGTAATTTAATTAATATCAGGTTTATTAGACGTTGTTCAAATTGCTCTCCTCTCCCACTCTCCAGAAGAATGCCGCAAAATTATTCATAAAAAAAAAAAAAAAATCTTTGGTTTTTTTAGCCAAAATGGTCTTTGAGATTTGCATAACTCCTCGTTTTGGTCCCTGAGATTGGAAATCAATAGAATTTGCCATCCACCATCAATTATTTTGATCATTTCGTGAAAATATCTTTATTCAATAAGAATAAAAAACCAAAATATCTTTAATTTTTGTCAAATCTTTTTGACTAATTGTTTATTAAATTGAGGGTACATTTGTTATTTTGATCCTTATTAACATAATTTTGCACGGAATGACTAAAATGATTGATGGTAGACAATCTTAGGAACCACTTCTATTGATTTCAAATCTCAAGGACCAAGGTGATGTGTTATGCAAATCTAAATGACCATTTTGGTTAGAAAACCAAATTCTTTGGTGCTCGGTTTAACTGTTAGATTTTAATTTTTGCTAGACGACTTTTTGACAGTATAAAACTTATCATGTGTTATGTTTGGACAAGAGATTTTCATAATGTTGAGACTTTTAAGTTTCTAACTACTCAAGAACTTTAGGCTGATTTAAGTTACATTACATAACACCACCAATGAACTACTCGAGCAATATAAGAGTACTCCTCAAATGTTTATTGTGCATTATTTTTACTTGTTAATTGAATTTTACCAATTATAATTAAATACTATGCATACAATGACTTAATGACCCAGGCTATTAGATGCCTTTTGTTCATAATTGGCATACAAAATCATCGATTCATTTACCTTGTAAAACAAGCAATCCAAGGGTATCACTTTTCTTACCGGACAACTCTTTTCATATTCTTAATTATTCGAGTTCATAGAAAAAGATAATCGTATTTGGCTATAAAAGGACTGATAAACATTTTAACTAACTGACCTAACCTACGTCTGCTTAAAAAGGCGTTTCTTGATTCTTCACTTGATTTTTATCCAAAATTGAAAAAGCGTTTCTTGATTCTTCCCTTGACTTTTATCCAAAATTGAAAAGTTATACAACTCATCATAAATACATAATTGCAGTTTTATGATCAAGATTGAAATGTAATCACACTCATTGGGAAGGTAAAAAGCCGTTTTAGATTTTTTCTCTAAATAAATTGATTTCACATTTACAGCCCCAGATTTCAAACCAACCAAAAGACCCCGACACCAAACTTCAACACTTGTATATATACAAGAACCAACGTACAAAAAAACCCTACAACTTGAAAAATCATAGAACAGAAGCAACAATGGCCTCCTCCAGAAATTTTCTGTCTGAAGCCAAACACATTCTGGTCGGAGATGAGGACATTTCTTGGAACGTTGATTCTGCCAAAGCCTTGACTCAGTGGGCTGGGCATAGACGATTCAGAATGTTCACAGTAAGTTCTCACATTTCAATCTCCATCACCCTTATTTTCATATCTACTTAAAATGAAAATATCAATGTAGCGCTACTTTAAGTCAGTCACTTACTTTTACGCTTTTAAACGTTCTTACTCAATAATGTATTCTGATTGCATGCTAAAATCTGCTTATTTTCTTTTATTTTTGCTTAATGATATTAAAAACTGAAAACCAAATAGTTATAAAACAATAGTAAGTGTGACATTTTTGTTTTGGTGCCTGCAGAATGGAAAAAGGAGCAAGGGAGGGACTCCGTGGTGCAAGTGACAAGGAAGCCTATGAGACCTGCGACACTTCAAAGCCAATCAAAGCAGACGTGGAGGAGATCACGTTGGACAAGTCAGGACCATTCTGCTTCATCAGTGGTGTTAAGGAGCACTGGGACAAAGGCTTAAAGCTCACGGTGGTGGTTCTGTCTGAAAAACATAAGTATGGTTTGGATTCTCCGTCGCCTGCTCCGGCTGCAGCTCCGTCAGGTAACGCTGCTGCTTGTGGTTTCAGTTGATGATATATTCTTGCCGGTTGAAGCTTTCCACCTCTATGATCGGCTTGGAAGACGTATTCCTCATGAAGAGAGATTCTCAACTCCTAGAGTTCCAGCAATAGTTGAGCTCTGCATCCAGGCTGGGGTTGATGTCCCGGAATATCCCACTACAAGGAGAAGAAGGCCAATCATCCGAATTTCGAAGAGTGAATTTGTTGATGCAGATGAAAGTGAGCTACCAGATCCTGACAGTGAAGAACCCAAGAGACCAGTTTTGGCTGAAATATTGGATTCGGAGGTAGTAGCCCCCTCTAATGAAGAAGAAACAACTTGCTTGCTGAGGAAACACTACGAGCATGGGAGCAAATGATGAGAGGAGCCAAGAGGCTGATGAAGATGTATCTGGTGAGGGTTTGCGGGTATTTCCCTGAGGTGCATGTCGGTCCTAGCGGGCACAAGGCTCAGAACTGTGGGGCCTTCAAACACCAACAACGAAATGGGCAGCATGGCTGGCAGGCGGCCGTGCTCAATGACTTGATACCACCAAGATATGTGTGGCATGTTCCAGATGTGAATGGACCGCCATTGGAGCGGGAGCTCAGGAACTTCCATGGGCAAGCCCCTGCGGTTGTCGAAATGTGCATTCATGCGGGAGCTGCTGTTCCAGAGGAGTACAGACCAACCATGAGGTTGGATGTCGGGATTCCCTCCACTATTAAAGAAGCTGAAATGGTAGTTTGATGAGATGAGTAGTTTGTAAGTAGAATATCGAAAGAAGGAAAACTTCTTGCAGATGATAAGTTTGTACCATCTTACTTTGTTTTTTCATCCCAAACGAACGAAAATACAGCGGCTCACCCTTCTACTTTTACCGAAGGAAATCTGACAAAATGTAATAATTCACCGTCTTAACATGTGGTTTGAACAAAAAGCTTGTATTTAAGCTTCAAAGCTCTTATACACATTAGTTGATACCGCTTTTGATCTCTTTGTATGGGCTCGAATAAGTTCTCTTTTCCGGTAGATGTGTACTCTATGTAAAGATAGAGGATATTAAAACCCTCCTTTGTCAAATCTTGCAGTGCAGCATTGTTTCTGGTTGATTGTTTCTTTGCATTTACAGTTTTTAGCTACTCGTGTGTGCTTGCTCGGTGTCTTGGTTCTCTCGGTTTGCTGCATACAGCGGCCTTGAAGCTTTTTTCTCTATACTTGTCGGGGTTTTTTATTTGCCTCCCAGCTTCCGTTGGGGTCAAATTTCTGGGATTCTCATATGGCTGCTGTGTTCCTCTATCATCTATGCTACCATGCAGGTTAATTATCAATTGTTCTGTCTAGTTTAGTGTTTTGTTGTGCTTTGATCCCTCGAGTCTTGACTCTTGATGACTCATAGGTCCCCTTACCGGAAATCCGACGGCGTGCAGGAGAGGGGAGCAAGTGCAAACACCCCTTTTCTTGGCTATCCTACTTTCAGGGAAGAAGGTTGAAAGGTGAGGGAAATGTTTCATTTTAATCTGATGGAAGGGTCAATTAGTTGGCCCTTAAAAAGTGATTCAGGGGTAATTAAAACCACACAAATAGAACACTCCTATTACCGCTGCTTGAAAAACGGTTAAACACCCAATCTTGTTACACATGTATGCATTCTATTTCTTTCAGGTTCCCACTTTCTTCTGCCTACAAGCATTGCATTCAGACAGATATAGTTGAAGATAAACGAAGAGAGACAAAGAAATCCCGGGACAACAGAGTCTTTGTTTGAACGAGGGAGACGAAAGCTAGAGGAAAATCGAAGCCATGGCACACCAAATGAAGGGTCATTCCCCGGCGCAGCATTCACCGGAGATACTCCATCAGACGAAGAACGCGCCCTTCTGCCCGATGAAAATGGCGATCGGAGGCTTTGCCGTAGTTGTTACCATCGGTTACTTCACCTTATACAGCAAGAAGAAGCCGGAGGCAACTGCATTAGACGTTGCCAAAGTTATCACCGGAACCGCCCATCAAGACAGCACTCACCCCCGCAAATAGATTACCACTTCTCACTTCCCTAACTATCAACTCCCAACAAAAAGATTTAGATTGGGGTTCTCTGTTATTTTTTTCTCTTCGTTTTTTATTTTTTTATGTAACGCTATATATGTGACTAGCTAAGAACAAATAAGGTGTTGCAGGTTCCAAGCCTTCAAGGTCATGTTCTTCTTGTAACCGTGTATTGACGTGCACGAGAAAATACTAGCAGCTGTTTGTTTTATTGGTCTTGTCGTGTAATATCGATTTTGAACTTGATCTACCACAAAATGTTTATAATGAATTGTCTTGTAGCATGTACCGAGATCATAAATTTGAATTAGTAATTTGCTCAAAGCACACTCTAAGCAACATAGACGGCATTCTTCGGTTTGGATGACTCAACTGCATGGCTGTCTAGCCGAGACACATTATGTGTGACCTGTCATGGCGTAAAAAGAACAAGAGTTAGGATTGGGTGATGTTTTTAGGGCTAATTGGATTAATAGTCACCGTGGTGATAGGGTAGGTGGAGGATAGCTCATGTGGCAAAAAAATTAGGATTTAAGCCCTGTGGTAAAGTTTGTTAGGATTTATGCCTAAAATTGAAAATTTCGTCAACTTTCTATTAATTATTAGCACATGAGCTAGCCCCATACGTTAACAATTAATGGAGAAGTCTGTTTTAGCCGGATATGTGTATGAAGAGTTTTATTTTAGCCTAATATGTGCGGTTCACGTGTTAATAATTAACAAAAAATTGATGAAATTTTTTAATTTAGTGCATAAATCCTAACCACATGAGCTATCTTCCAACTACTCTATCATCATAAAAACTATTAATCCACTTAAACCATGTTTTTATATTTAGAAACCAAACGATCACGTGGTCCGGTCATCCGCACCTAGCCCAACCCTAATCGAAGTTTTCGTAGTTAGCCCTCAGCAGCCCTACCAAAAATTTTCATGGAACATCGTTATTACCAAATGAGCTAAAAAGATAAAAAAGAACGCGTGCGGTGTCATTGGCGGTCTCATCCTCTCACAAACACAAAACATCCGAACTCCGATACATTCAACGAATTAAGTAACAGGATAAGCGATATGCCTTGAATTTCTCAGTCCGCATGACTCATGTGCTCCCCAGAGTACAAACCCTAACCTCCAAAAATTCACTGAAGAAAAGAAAGGATCAAACTCTCCAAAAATCCGTTCTTTGAATCTCCATGGAAGTTGCTTTTCAACCTTCCCCTGCAATTATTTGTATTTACCATCTTTATCTATCTGGGTTTTTTTTTGTTTTTTTTTAATAAAGTTAGAAACTTGAGCTAACATCTATGGTTTCTTCAACGTATCAGGTCAAAGGCAATCGAGGTTTCCGTCAAAGTCATGTTTGTTGCCGGTAATTCTTTTATTTCAGAATTTATCCCCTTTTTCTCTAGCTATTTTCTTTGATTCCCGTCGTTTTTTTACGGGAAAATATAAATTTGTAATCTTTAATTATGTTGGGAAATTATTAACTTGATGATTCCACAATTTCGCGAGATAAAAATTTTAATCTATAATTATATTCGGAATTAGTAGTTTGATGATTCGATAGGCACCTTTTAATCAGAATTTCGTACGAAGAAAATGGTGCTCACGAGTGCGGTTAAGGAACTAGCTGAAATTTTTGAGATAGTATAATGACAATCTGATTTTTGCAATTAAGCATGCCTTGTCGCTACTAATCGTTGGATTCGACATTTAGGTGGTTGTACGCAAATAGGGTGAATGTGCTTCAAGGTTAGCCGTGTATAAAATGTGCATTTGAATTATCTGCATTTAACACGCCAGTGCAGCATGCTAGACTTTCCCTCATCACAACTGTAGAATTAGCCATTGGTAAGCATTCCTTTAGGGCATTCATCCAATGTAGAATGTCTAGTGTCTACCGTACTTGAAAAGACTTCCTTTTTGTTTTGTTTATTAATCCCGTAGGTAGTATTGCAAGTTATCGACTTCATTAAGCACAAAAGTGTGAAGCAGCACAAACCCATCTGACCCGTCCCATTTATTTATGTTGTAACTGCTATGACATTTTTATTTGTAATGCAGCTGTTCGCTTATAAGGGACTTTCTATTGGGTGCTCTCCTCGCAGATGGCCCATTTCGAGAAATTTAAGCCATTGTAAGTATAGGCTATCTCAGTATAATATGTCATGAGTGATGCTGGCTTATAAGCAATGTACCTTTATGCGTGAATGGACTATAAAATCTCATGCCTCTTTGTTTTCCTTCCTCAGTGGCTCATCATAGTGTTTTATGCATTCAAAGGAAACATGGTAGCATATCGTGGTGTGACTTTGATGCAAAAGAGGAGTTTGGAAGACTGCATTGTAATATTAGATTGCATGACCAAAATAGGTTGTCCAGGTATACAGTTGTACGATCTGCTGAAGCTGGAACCTGTGATGCTGGCTATCCATTACCAGGTTTCTCTAACCAGTGATTTTCTGTTGTTTCCTCCTTTCTTTAGCAGCCTTATAAATCTGACTGACATCCATTCTTATTTTCAAGTGCAGAAGTAAGTATGGTCTCAAGAGTTAGGGGTATTGGCTTTTGTGCCATTACTGCTTTCAATGCCATTTATCTCTTTGTGCTGATGCTGATAGTCCATCCTCTTGTGCTGTTATTGGATCGATACAAAAGAAAAGCTCATATTTTTATTGCCAAAATTTGGGCCACTGCTACGATTACACCATTTGTTAGGATCAAGTATGAGGGACTGGAGAATTTGCCTCCGCCTGATGCTCCTGCTGTGTATGTTTCCAACCACCAAAGCTTTTTAGACATCTATGTTCTTTTCACAATTGGGAGACCCTTTAAGTTTATCAGCAAGACCAGCATATTTCTCTATCCCATTATTGGGTGGGCCATGTTTCTGATGGGTGTAATTCCTTTAAAGCGCATGGACAGAAAAAGCCAATTGGTATGCCGTTTCCTTTGTTCCATCTATATATGTTGATCATTATCTAAACAATGGTTTTAAAGTATGTTTGCTTCTGTATATAGGAATGCTTTAAGAGTTGCGTAGATCTTATCAAGAAGGGGGCCTCTGTCTTTTTCTTCCCTGAGGGAACACGCAGCAAAGATGGAAAATTAGGTGCTTTCAAGGTGAGATCTTTTAGGATTCTTTGTTCTTTTGGATGGTTATGTAAAATTGTAAGTAACCAGACTGGAACTTGCAGTTGTTGGTTACGGAGGCATATAATGGACAATTGATTTAGTTAGTTTGATCTCATCCATAGTTTTTGTTGCACCATTTGTATAATTTATTTCCTAAGAGGCTTTTCCCCCCTTCTCTTCCTCTTGTTGTTGACATGCAGAGAGGGGCCTTCAGTCTTGCAGCGAAAACCAAGGTACCAGTAGTTCCAATTACCCTTATAGGAACCGGAAAGATCATGCCTCCGGGAAGGGAGACTACCTTGAATACTGGAGCTGTTAAAGTTGTTATTCATAAACCTATAGAAGGAAATGATACAGAAGTACTGTGTAGGGAAAGCAGAAACATAATCGCTAGTGCACTTGATCGTCAAGGCTGAGCTGTCTACTGCCATTTGTTCTGTTTGGTTTCTATGATTTGATACTTGGTTCTTTTCTGTGGGAGTGAAGAAATATAGTCAGAAAGGTATGAATCATTTGTGGAATTGCCTCTTTGCTTGTTAATTGCTTCGATATTTAGTTATTTACTCATGAAAAAACTTATAAGATTCAATATAGACCATCTTTAAGTTTGATCGTCGCCTGTATAGACTTAGCTGTCGTACAGAAAAAATCTGAAATTTACATGTGGATGGTTTCGTCTCGTGTTAAATTCAATTTAGTCTTACACCTGATGCTGTCCGGGTTTGCTTGCTTCTAGATATTAAGTACATGCTTGGTCTCTTGTACATATTCGAACTCACATTCTACTATGCTCCGATGTATGGGATACCCGTAAAATAGTAGAAAATTCCTTGAACTAACATGTTTTTGGTACTCGTGTTTGCTGTCCCATTGTTAGGTTGTGGATAGCTGATGATACAGGGCAACAAAATCAAAGCTGAATCTGAAGTTATCGTGCTTTTAACGTCTCATTGCCTGAGGCTGTCCGTCCCATTCCCATACTTTCAAACTTGCAGGCGCCGCCTACAGTAAACGTCGTCATCCCAGTAGACACGCAGAAGCGGACGCTTGGCCGGACCCCGGGTTCCGGGAGTTTTTGTCCAGTGTCGCCTTCAACTGTTTAGATAATAAAATGGAGACGAAGGCCATTTTTGTTTTGATCATTGTTTTTTGTTTATTTTTCTTTGAAGAGAAATATCCTCTTCCCACGTTGAAAATCTCAGATGCCGATCCTTTGAGCTGGTTATAAAATAATTTTTATGGTAATTATGTTATTATATTGTAAAGCTTCAAATTTGGAGATATTTCGTGGATGCTGCTAGGACGAGACTACTTTCACATCTCACTTTTTAACAAGGAATAGGTGCTCGTCGTCTTATTTATAGCTGTTGGATGAGTTTAAATTTTAAAATTCGTGTGGTAGATAAATTTTAAAATTTGAACTTATTCAATGATAATAAGTAAGGTGATAACAATCCATGTTAATTGATTTATTCACAATGACCGATTTTATTTTACTTCGCATCTTTGTCTGATCGAATGTAGTCGAATGTAGTCACATCCATGCTTTCATACTTTAATCATTGTGAAATTCACAAGGCGAAAATTATAAAATTATTTTTGTGGGGGCTCATGTAGTCCATGTGGGATTAGTCGTATTCTTGGCCGGAACAATGAACCTACTTGAAAAGATCATTTGGACAGGTTAATTTGGAAATAAACAGATATTATTGTTAATTAAGTACATATAGTGGGTAGGTTAGGCCGATGTCTTATCCAAGTCATAAAAACTTATGAAGTTCGCACTTAAAACTTTTTTACAAAATTCAACACAATAGTAAATTAAACAAAAATATGTGGCAATAATAACATGTAGGGATAAAAGGTAGAAAACATTATAAAAATAAAAAATATATTTGCGAATAGTAATTGTTATTGTTTTTATCCTCCTTTCTTTCAAACAATGAACTTGCAAGAAGACAATTACAGTTTAAAGTGAATAGTAAAAGCTATTTTATGAACGTTTTTTTTATTTTCAACTTTTTACCGCAAGATCTAAAAATTAAATTTCAGAAAGCAAAATGAAACGAAGTTCAAAATTCAAGAACAGTTAAAAAAAATTTCTCTATTCAATCCTAAAGAATCTTCAATTTTTGGGACTAAATCCATTTATAGTGCTGTAAAAACATTTCAGTAACGGCATTGACTTTCTTCGGTTTTTTCACCTTCTTCAATTTCGGTAAGAAGAGATATCTGAATTAGTCTCTCTCTCGGTGGTGACATCTCGACGCCCAGTTGTTGTTCCATATACCTGAAACTCTCTGTCCGTGGCTGGCGGCAACCAGCCGAATGAAAATCTAAGACCTCCTGCTTTTACTGTGAGTTGCTTCTCTCTCCCTCTCTCTCTCTCCCAATCTCATATGCTTCGATCATTTCTGCAAAGATGCGAATTCATATCATATGGGTTCTTCCCTTTATCGAGAAAAATTTGTCAAAATTTGAAATTACTGTAATTTTGATTGCACGTCTTTAGGGAAATGTCAGTTCTTCTTCCACGGTGCTCAATAAGGTTCGTTGCTTGTTTTTTTGTTGGGTTAATTTGCAGGGGTTTCTTAATTTATTGGTTTTTGAGGGGGATTCTTAATTAATTTGGTCAACGTCAGGAAACAGTAGTTTTTCGAGGATCAAGTGATTGTTCTTGGTGATTAAGCTGATAAAAAATGGATAAAAGTTTAAGTAGATGTTTACTCATACTGCTTTAGACTGCTTAGTTATGCACTGTTTACTATCTAGGGATCTGAGTTGTATAATTTGAGGATATATAGCAATGGATGCCGATTTGTTTGCTATAAGAAGACCAAACTTACCATTTTTGGTTACATCAAATCGTAAACATTCGGTTTACTATAAATCGGGTCGTTATCTTACACTATTAGCTTATGGAATTTTGGTTGAGCATTTGGTGGAAAAATGTTATTGGAACCTGGGGATTGTTTTAGATTCATACTTCCTTTCCGGTTGGTGTTTATAAGCCACTTAGAACTGAGTATGATGATTTTGATGTTCATTGCGAATTTGGATGTTCATTTTGGTATGCAGGTGACGTTGATGTGTTTAATTGAGTAAAGATGTTGGATTGTGGTTACAACAAGTCACAGTACGTGGGAGGCCAGAGAGACAAGTTTGTGAGGTACCAAATATAATATTTCTTTGTCAAATTTTGCAAATTTTTTCCGGAGAATCGTTGCCAAACGTAAAGATCTGGTTCTAGTGATTCACAACGATCTGTTACATGTTTGTATGACTAGTTGAGATGCCACGTCTGCTTAAATTTTAGGAAGTATGTAGTCTCTAAGTCCAATAAATAGTTTAGCAATTTGCCTTAATGATAAATATGTTTGGAATTTCATTTTTCTTTTCAAGTAGGTTCTTTTCTTCTTCTAAATATTAGTTGGCACAAAACCGAGGGCAGTGGCGTTCTAGGATTCATACAGCCGACCCCACTTAGTGGGATAAGGCTTTGTTGTTTTTGTTGTATTCATGTTGCATTATGTAAGAATTAGTGGGATAATATATTAGTTCCCGGTCAGTGCCTCATGCTTCCTTTTCTATGATGAAAGCTGAACGTATATGTTTCTAATAGTGTTGAAACAAGATTTGGGTCATTTGGTAGAACGGCATCGAATGTTGTGCTTATTGGCAGTGTTTATTGATTTTCTAGGCTGGATGACTTGGACTCTAGATTGTCATCGCCTTCTGATTCTGGAGGGAGAAGATGTGGGTTTAATATTGAGGGACTAACCCGGACTGCTCCTGCAAGGGATACATCTTTTAAGAGAGGAATGAAAAAGGGGTCTGAAGGTCTTAAGTCAATCGGCCGATCACTTGGATTTGGGATTTCTCGTGCAGTGTTCCCTGAAGATCTTAAAGGGTCAGACAAGAAGATATATGATCCTCAGGACAAATTTCTCTTGTTGTGGAATAGATTTTTTGTCATCTCATGTATTCTGGCAGTGTCTGTGGACCCTCTGTTTTTCTATCTTCCAGTCATCAATAGTTCATCAAATTGTCTTGGTATAGATCGAAGGTTGGCTATCACAGCAACCACACTGCGGATGATTGTTGATGCTTTCTATCTTATTCACATGGCCCTCCAGTTTAGAACAGCTTACATTGCTCCATCATCTCGGGTTTTTGGAAGAGGTGAACTGGTGATTGATCCAGCACGAATAGCCAAGCGATACTTACGAAGTTATTTCATCATTGATTTTCTTTCAGTGCTACCCCTACCACAGGTAAGAGTGTGTTTCCCTGAATTATTCCACATGGCTATACCGCTTTCCTATAGTTTTGGCTCTTATTTTGTTTTGTCTTTTCGTTTCTATGTATTGTTAATTATTGGCATATTTCATTTTGTAGTAGAAGATTTGAAAAATACGCTGAAAGGAAACTGTTAACTGTTAAGCCTATATTTTTTTTCTATGCAACACTAAAAGGCCATAATTTGTGCAGATTGTAGTTTGGAGGTTTCTTCAGAGGTCCAAAGGTTCAGATGTGCTTGCTACAAAACAGGCTTTGCTTTTCATAGTTTTATTTCAGTATATTCCCAGACTTTTTCGAGTCTATCCTTTGACTTCAGAACTGAAAAGAACAGCTGGCGTCTTTGCTGAAACTGCTTGGGCAGGTGCTGCATACTATTTGCTATTATATATGCTCGCTAGTCATGTGAGTACCTATTTTGTTTCTACCCTTGCTGTTTTGTTCCTTGTTTGCTTGCTGTATGTTATTCATCTTTCTTTTTCTTTCTTTGCATATGAACATTTGATACAAATTATTTTCCATTGAATGTTATTATTGTCATCAGACTCATCAAGTACTTATTTTTCTTTTGATCGTCATACATTAACATGGAAATTATACTTTTCTTTGGGAGCAATTATTATCCGTTGGATGATATCTTTGCAGATAGTTGGGGCATTCTGGTATTTGTTAGCTTTAGAACGCAATGATACATGCTGGCAGATGGCTTGTACTGATATTGGAAAACCATGTGATAAAACTCTCTTGTACTGCGGGAACCAAAACAATTTAGATAATGCAACTTGGTCCAATGTTACTGGAAACATCCTATCAAAATGCTCGGCAGATGACAATAATACCTACTTTGATTTTGGAATCTTTAATTCGGCTTTATCATCTGGGGTTGTTTCATCCAAGAAGTTCATTGTCAAGTACTGTTACTGTTTATGGTGGGGACTACAGAATTTAAGGTAATGATGTCGTCTGAAATAACCAATGTTCCTGATCCTAGTCATAAAGTTCAATCTATTTTATGTAGTGGTTTCACATAATGTTACAAAACCGTTGCGCCTCTTGCAGGCTTTAAAGTTTTCGCTTTTAACAGCATTTTGTCTGACTTCTTTATACAGTACGCTTGGTCAGGGTCTTGCAACCAGCACCTATCCTGGAGAGGTTATATTTTCCATATCACTGGCTATATTTGGACTTATCCTCTTCGCACTTTTGATAGGAAACATGCAGGTAAACTTGGAAGTAACAGTTGATGCTTGTAATGTAGCGTGAAAAGCAGAACATCATCTGATATCGCTAATATTCTGTGTGTTATGGTATTGTTACAGACCTATCTTCAGTCTCTTACTATTCGACTTGAGGAGATGAGGGTCAAAAGACGCGATTCAGAGCAGTGGATGCATCACCGCTTGCTCCCACAAGACCTTAGGGAACGCGTCAGGCGATATGATCAATATAAGTGGTTGGAAACACGCGGGGTGGACGAGCAGAGTTTGGTTCAGAGCCTACCAAAGGATCTCAGGAGAGATATTAAGCGGCACCTCTGTTTGGCATTAGTGAGGAGGGTATGATTAGTAATTCTTTTGTTCTTTGTGTTTCCTTCTAGTGGTAATTGGTTTCATATATGTTGGTTGGTCCCACTGTGAATCATTAGATAAATTGTACTTTGCCGGTCATTGCAGGTTCCTTTGTTTGATAATATGGACGAGAGTTTGCTTGATGCCATTTGTGAGAGACTGAAACCAAGTTTATTCACAGAGAGTACTTACATAGTTCGGGAAGGAGATCCTGTTGACGAGATGCTTTTCATCATACGTGGTCGCCTTGAGAGTGTTACAACAGATGGTGGCAGGAGTGGGTTTTTTAACCGAAGTTTCCTGAAAGAAGGTGATTTCTGTGGTGAGGAACTTCTAACTTGGGCACTGGATCCCAAATCTGGTGCCAACCTCCCATCATCTACTCGGACAGTTAAGGCTTTAACTGAGGTTGAGGCCTTTGCTCTTGTGGCTGAAGAGTTGAAATTTGTTGCCAGTCAGTTTAGGCGCCTTCACAGCAGACAGGTTCAGCACACCTTCCGTTTCTACTCACAACAATGGCGGACTTGGGCTGCTTGCTTTATCCAAGCAGCATGGCGTCGCTATTCCAAGAGGAAAATCTTGGAGCTTCGTCGTAAGGAAGAGGAAGCAGAAGCAGAAGCCTTGGGAGGTGCTCGCAGCAACGCTGGAGGTTCATATAGCATTGGTGCCACATTTTTAGCTTCTAGGTTTGCTGCAAATGCACTTCGTAATGTCCACCGAAACAGGAATTTGAAGAGCGCTCGAGAATTAATCAAACTACAAAAGCCTCCGGAGCCCGATTTTAGCGCTGAAGGTGCTGATTGATTTGTGATGCATTATATGACTGGATCAAAATACCGATCAGCGTCTATTTTCTAGGTTGTCACAAACAATGTAATATGTAGAAATACCAGCTTGGAACTTGAAGAAATGTTAAAATTGTATGTTTGATACAGTTGTTTTCCATTAGGGATGGTTGGAAGATTATGCATTGCCTTTTATCTTTATTCACAGAACGATTTTGTGTTCACGGTTTGTACTTTTTAGTTTTTATAGCAGAACAGATGAGCCAAATCTCCAAATATTTGACAAGAAAATATAACAATACGCAGCAGGGACAGGAATTCCATTTTTCATTCCTCAAATCACCGTCGAGCCATTGATGGCACGAAGATTGCTTACAATTTTCTGTGTTTTCGTATGGAACAGAATGAAGACGATGTTATAAGAACAAATGAACAAAAAGAACTAGAACTTAAAAAGGGACCTGTATAGAGAGAGGCTAAGAATAACAACTTCTATGACTCTAGATTCAAAATGAACCCAGTTGGTAGCTTCACAAGGACATTCTACAAGTACCGTCAAAGTGAATTTCGTGCTTCCTCGTGGAAAAACAAACGAATCGTTTCCTTCACCTTAGGACTATAAATCAGTCGAACTTCACTGACGAATAGATGAGCCTGGTAAACCAGAAGCATGCATAGAAACCGATTGTACCAGTCAGCACGAAGAAAGAATAGGAAGCAATCAGCATATACCCGAAATACAAGGCTCCAGAAACTGGCTTCTTAATGTCAAGCTTAGTGAAGAAGTAGAAGGCTGCGTACAGGAAAAGGTAGAGCGCTGAGGAGCCTGAGGTCAAGTACGACCTCCACCACCAAAGGTAGTCTTCACTGCACAACTGGAAGTAGCATAGCACAATTGTGATCTCGGCACAAGTGATGATGAGGATAATGAAGACGATGAAAAGGAATCCAAATATGTAATAGAATTGATGCAACCATATAGATGTAAGGATGAAGAAGAGCTCAATAAAGACGGCCCCGAATGGGAGTATGCCTCCAATTAGGATAGAGAAGGCTGGATGCATGTACCACGCCTGTTCAGGGACTTGCCTAGGGATCTTGTTGGTTTTCACAGGATCCTCGATCAATAGCTTCCTAAAACCCACATAAGCACCAACGTAGATAAGTGGAACTGAAATGCCAAACCATAAGAATACCAGAGCAAACATGGTTCCAAATGGAACTGCCCCAGAGGATTTCTCACCCCAGATAAGAGCATTCAAGACGAAGAAAATGGCAAAGAGAGTTGCAGGAAACACGAAAGCTGTTTTGAGACTGATTTTCTTCCATTCTGTTCCCTTAAACATTTTGTACAGACGGGCTGCAGAGTATCCAGCAAAGAGGCCCATAAAGACCCAGAGGAGGAGCATGGCAGTCATCAACCCACCTCGGTTTGAAGGGGAGAGGAATCCAAGGACTGCGAAGAGCATGGTGACGAGAATCATCCCAAAGAACTGCACACCCGTCCCAACATACACGCACAGTAGATCTGAGTTTACTGGAGGTCTGAATACATCGCCATGAACCAGTTTCCATCCTGTCTCTTCTTGGGCTTCTTCTTGGGACTCTAGTTGGTTGTACTTGGAGATATCCCGGTAAAGTGTCCGCAACATTATCATAGCAACCATGCCCGAAAGGAAAAGAACAATCATCAAAGAATTAACAATTGAGAACCAGTGGATTTGATCATCCGCCACCAGAAGATATGTGTCCCACCGAGATGCCCACTTTACATCACTCTCCTAGAGGTTAAACAAAAGCCAATCCGAAACCCAACTCAAAACGGCAAACAAAGAAGTCATTTACTAGGAAATGGCAAGGGCACCAACCTGGAACTCAACATCATATGTAAATATAACTTCCTTTTTATCTTCAACCTCCTGAGGAGATTCAGAGCTGGTAACTGTTCGTTTCGCATGGGGATCACAGGTTGTTAAACGTTTATCCTTACTCCACTCGCCTTCGTATTCATGCTTAACACTGCATTAATAAAAACTTGTCCGCTATCATATAGGTAATTTGAACCCTCATTGGAGAGATGAGATAGAATAAACTAATTAGCCTATGATAGAAAAGAATAACAAATAAATACCTGAATGGCTTCACCTCAAATCCGACAATCCTGGCAGATTCTGTCATTTGGTCCTTGTGATACTTGACTGTAAATGTTAAGTGATTGTTGATAAAATGCTTTTCATCCTTGTTCTATAAATGTTTAAAGGAAAACGGAAAAATCAGAACTCTTCAATAAGCACATCAACAAAAGAATTAAGATGACGCAAAGAATGCTAATTGGTCAAACAGGCAACAGCTACCCCAGCATATTGTCCTCTAAGACCAACATGAAACCCATGTTGATAAACTAAGGCGTTTTCCTGATCAGGCCTTGGTATAGGGACAACCAGAGGGAGATTATCCAGAATCCTGTAATTTGGAAAAAGTATCAGAATGTAAGTCAATTGTTCATCACATCAGACAGGATCATATGATTCAAATGCATGGTATTCAGAATTTGCGCCTCACATATTCACCCGATACTCATCATCTATCTTTTCCTTGAATTCCTTTGCAGTTTTTGCATTAAGAACTACACGGCATAAAACATTGCACATTTGTGGTTCTCTCATTTTGAACTGCAACAAAAGATAAAATAAAATCCTTAGCGGCTCAATAACCAAAGTGATGAACAACAGAACCATAGCAATAATATCACTTTAAGCTACTCTACCTCGTAAGGAGAGTTTTCAATGCGATCACCACGGAGAACTTCCCCAAGATTCTCTGCACTGTCTACTATACGCTCCGGGGTACAGTATGGGAGGGAATAGTACGAGTAAGGAAGTTGAGTTTTTGTAGAGGTCAATTTGTTCACTTTCACATTCAAGGGATTTCCCTGCACATACAATGGTAAACAGTGTGAATACAACGCCATTAGATAGCAAAACGATCTACATCACGAAGCTCGTTCATTAAATTATGAGACCTACTAGATCCATTGTAAAAGTCTTAAATGATTTCTTTCGAGCCCTTCTACACGTTACTAAATCCATACTCTATCGTTTCTTCCTCAATTGCCTAGTTGAGAAAGGATTTCACTACCTCAAAGCTGAATCAGCAGACCTTAAAATTTTCCTTTTCCCCGAAAACTGAAAAATCTTTACAATCAGGACGACAATACAAGCTCTAACACTTACCGGACAAATGAGAACACGAAAAAAATTAAAAACTTAGAACTGTACTTGTAAATGTGCATGTTATCGCATTGTTGCAATCGAAAAAACACTAATTTCAATCCATATTTCACGCAACATAAGAAGCCAACAGAGATTCACAACGTTTTAAGCCAAAAACATGCAGAAATGCAGCAAATTGAACGTAGATCTCACGACCCGAGTCACAAAATGGCAAATTTATAAAAGCTTTCGCCAAAAGACCCGAAATTGTAAACACCCAAATGTATACGGATCTGTCTGTAAATAAGAACACGCACTAAAAAACTGCCATGGCATACATTACATTCAATTATACGCAGAGGTTTAACCATATACAAATATACGTATATATACATATACATATACATTTATTAATACACAGAGAGAGAGAGAGAGAGAGAGAGAGAGTTGAAGGTGCTGACGTATTGGAAATCTTGAGGGGCGACACCCGGGAGGTAGAAGCAGCGAGCATGCAAGAAGAACAAAAGACAGACAGAGATCCATAGCTGAAAAGCGAGAGGTCCTCTCGCCATGGCTTCTTCCCACAGGATCTAGATCCACTTCCCCTCTCTCTCTCTCTCTTTCTCTGCAACTCAGGGACTGGGTGTGTGTTGGTACGATTTTATCAAATCAATGTATCACTCGGTGGTTGGTTTTTTGTTTGCTTTAAAAACAAAGAGAAGAACGATAAAGCGCTCTCTCTCTCTCTCTCTCTGTCTCTCTCTCAACAAAATGGTTGGGATTTCCAAGACAAGGCTGACCATTTGAAATCTTCTGTAATCACCATTGGATCTTTTTCGCGGGGATGATGTGCGGTGACGATTGGTTTGGACTTCACGTACGGACTTACGGACTGACTGACTGACGGTGATTACAAGTTTTTTTCATTGGTTTGGACGTCACTCCCTGTTTAGTAAAATATTCCAATTCTTTGTATTGTATATGTAAATTACAAGGGATTTGAAAATTTAATTTATAGTGTGTGCAGTTCGGACTGTACTGACTATTTCAGTTGAATAGAATAATTAGTTGTCACTGACTAAATTAGTCGAGCGTTTGGTGCTCTACCAGATTAAAACATTAACTATTTAGTATTATGTTTGATATTGTGCCGATCATCATACTGTAATTATAAAATTAATTTTTATAGAAATTTGGATGCCTCAACTTTGATTAATTTCACCCAAAACAAAAACTTTGTCATGATACTTCTAGATTTTCCCCAGACCTTTTGCTTCTCACACAGAAAAGCCAAAAATTCTCCATCTTCCTCTCAAAAATGGATTTTAACAGTTACCCTTCATCTCAACCCTTTAACTTATGTACCCTAAAAAATGTGTTAACTATTGTTTTAAGAGAAATAAAATAAGGAAAATGGGATCCAGCCGTCCGGCCGTCCGCCGAGTTGCTCACTTGAACTGCCCCAGAACTTGCCCTGCAGCAGGCTAAACTTGTTTGCCTCTAAGTGGGGAATTTTCTCACTGACCAAACAATTCAGCCAACGTAATTCCAGTAAACTGGCACCATACTTTGTCATGGTAGAGTGAGGCACATAAATCAAATTCCATTCAATTAAAATTGAGGGTAAAGCAATAGTACAAAACGTCAAACATATGAAATAAAATTGTTGCTACCTCTTTCGATGCACCTTCGAGTAAATTGAACAACTCGGTATGGCAATCAAAAGTCGAAAAAATTGTACACAAAATGAGTATCTAAATCGCATCAACTATGAACTAGACCTTCGGTGCTCGGAGGAGAAAAATGGGGAGGTGGCGGTTCAAAACATGCATATCAATTCCCCTCGGGAGCGGGTGGGTCAATCATTCTCACCGTGCGAGGAAGCATAAACTCGGCAAATATGGGATAGTGCGAGGATGGGTAATATCCATCAATGTTATCACTCACCACTTCACATAAAACAGGAATAAGAGATCTACCTCTAAAAAGAATCCAATCTACATGTAGATCCTGTGTTTGGCGATCCCAGCAAAGGCAGAGCGCTCTGAAAACCAACTTGAGGAATTCAAGAGCTCCTTGTTTGTCACCTGAAAGTGTCACGTACTGTAAAAATTAGTTCATGCTCAACGAGCGGCACTGAAAGTAGAAGTGGTATGGTATGTACCTTTAAATCCATGAAAAGTGCGAATAAGAGAGACATTTTTCCTCACACGGGCATTAGGCCATGCATCCCTCATATCCCCCACTGCACCATGCTCTCTGCAGCCAAGCCAAGAGAAAAGATTTACTAAACAGAACAAGCTGTTAGAGAAAGTCCACCACGTATCTGGTGAGCTTCCTACCAGAGAGAGACTAGCATATAAATTCGTCTCACACTATATCTACGGGAGGATGATTTCGAAACTGCCAATTTTAAGTTGAAATCTTATCCACCAAACAAAAAACCAGTGGATAAAGGAAAAAGGTATCTAGTGGGTTTGCAAAAGGGGAAGGGGATCAAAAAGCGGACAATAGGAAGGAGGTGTCCAAGATTTCTGCACCGATGAAGTAGTACGATAACTAGAGGCACAAATGGAGGATGTTCCTTACAAAATCCTGGCAGCTCGCAAAAGAATCACAGTTTCCTATCTATTCCATAATTCCTAATCAAAATATTTACTCCACAATCTTCAGTTTCTGAGCATATGGGCTATAAATAAATGGAAACTTGTAATAAATATGGAAAATTTGGAACATATAAAAACAACTGGAGTTCCACACGTTTGCCGAACCTTGATCTCCCCAAAAGAAACCGGCCGGTAGTTGATTCCTTTTGTGTGTTGAAACCTCCACAATATACAACTGGCAAGCCAGGTGGCAAGGATGCTATGTGCTGCCATGTGAGCAAAGCACTTCGTCGACGGGCACGAGGACTGAACTCATCCATGTTTGTATTTACTATCTGGAATGAAAATCCAGGTGGCTCAGCTCCTTTCAGTTGAAATGTGTGGACATCATGTCAAGATAACAAAAGATACGGCACTCTTTCATAGCAATGTTAAAGCAGTTGCTGAACATTATCTAAGTTTGAGAAAGTAAAATGGTAAGGATATCACCCATGTTGCAATACATGGAACTTCAGAACCCCATGACATGCTTCCGGGGACAGAAGGTGACTCTGACAACCAAAACGTTCCACCTTCAAGCAGCTCCACCTTCATTTTATGAAAAAAATGGCATAAAGGTCAAAGTTTGCAAATTTCTGACAAACGACAATGTTAGCTTTGACAAAAAGAAGCGAATGCTACCTTCTCCTTGTCATAGAAGATGGTGCAATGTTCATCAGAAGTGTCTTCAGGCCCTTTTCTTGATATTCCAAATTGATCATAACCTAACGAACAAGATAAAAAAAACAGTCAAATCATAATTGGAAAATCCAGGCTTGGGATAAATTCGATGAGAGAAAGGAGATTGCATCAACATAAGATCATTGCATTCTATAATGAATATCGATGCCAGCAAATCGTTCTTCAAGAGTATCTCAATATAGAAAAAAAAGTGACGTGTATCCTTCATTTTATACATGGTAAGTCATAAGTAAACAAAATCAATTGAGGCGGGAAGAGCCAGACACCGTAATTGCATCGTGCGTATGAACATAATAATGCCTCTTGTCAAACTGTCTAGAAAGAGGACATTGTCTATGTGAAACAGCACGAAGCTTCACCAACTTGATTGGAATCCTTATCTTTATTAAGCAAAGAGAAACATGACCTATATGAACCGTTATTCATAAGAAACAAACAATCGAAACATGTTCTCTAGAGCGAGCACTAAGATGCGCCTTTCCTCAACCATGTGCCAAAATACCGATGCTAATAAGTCGAAAATTTTAACTTTTTGGAGAGAAAGTTACCTGGCAAGCACTGCTGAAGATAATCTAACTGTGATTTAACTCCTGAAGCAGAAAATGAACATAAAAGAATCAAATTTCAGGAACAAGAAAAACACCAACTATGAACATATCAATTTAAGTACACAATCAATCATTTCGAACATAAAAATGTAAACCCAGCACACCAATTATATTGCCCTATTCAATCAACCTTCACCCCAGAGAACTCACTCACCCAGATCACCCCCAACACATTTCAACACTGAAACCAAAGCTAAATCCCAAAGTAACAAAAACCCAGCTCCAAAATTTGAACTAAAACATACCCAGATGAACATTTCAATCAAATCACAACCACAAAACGCGCAGGATCCATGAGAAAATTGCAGAAAATGAAAGCAAAGCAGAGAAAAATATTACCTTGCTGGGTACACAGAATGATAGGAGAATAACTAGTAATGACGCTTATGCACAAATCCCTTCTCTTATCCCACGAGTAGGGACTGTCCTCCGTCTGATCTTCGTGAAGATTGAAGGTCATCACTGTCAAAGAAACACTCATTTTTTGGGTTCTTCAGGTGCAAACCTCTGCCTGCTCTTTTATTTGTTACATGATCAGTATATATGTTGCGTATCTGAACTGCTCCACGAAGGAGAAAAGTAGCAGGTGAGATCGCTTTGCTTATTCCATTCTTGTAAGCAGATTATAAGAGATGACGAAGCCCCGATATTAAAATACAAAACACGAGAGGGGAGAGAGAGAGAGAGAGAGAGAGAGAGAGAGAGAGAAAGATAGTCAATTATGTCGGAAGCGAGAGAGGATTGTCAAATGTGTTAAAGTGGGTTTTGACAGGTGGCAACGAGTTTTTTTTTTTTTTTTGGTTATATAACGGAAAAATTTAGCAGGATTGTCGTTGTGATGTTTTCATTCAGTGTTGGAATTGTCATATATTCAAACAACTAAATTATCGGAATCATACAATTCTATCGAAATTTCTTTATCGCAAATTCACAATATTAATATCATTTGTTGAAAGTTAAAAATTTTCTTTATCAGTCAAATATATTTACCCAACCAATCTAGTTAAAAAATTGAAAAATTTTCTTTTTAATTAGGGCAAGTTTGAACTTTTACATGTAGTATAAATTAAGCAAGTTAACCAACATAGTATACCCCAACTCAACCGGCTCAATTTCGAATTCTCCTTCCGTATAGAGTATACGTCATAACACTTACAACTATGTCAATACTCAATTACTACGAATAAATAATTTTCAACCGCTTGAACTACACGCTTGTTTAAATTATAGTTGGACGGGAGAAATTTGGGTCATGAGAAAGGAAAATCCACAACACTTGTACGCAGGATTAGTAGGCTAGGATCCTAGTGGCTAGAGCTCTTGTTTTTTTCATTTTTCGTCTTATAGGGCACCGAAAGAAAACTACGACTTATTACTCATCAAGCTTTCTCTTTTTATGTTTGACTTTTGGTGTTCCAACGACAAGATAAAAGGCAAATCATACAAAAGGAGAAGTTAAACCGACCATTCGAGGAAAAATATGAAGGATTTCACAGCAAAAACTTGAACAATACTATGTCTAGTCCATTAACATTTTCCATTTCTTTTCCTGCACGTTTTATTCATCAACTGAAGTCGACTCGCGGCGCCAAAGAACCCCATCAAGACGGATTTGTACCCAGTCTGGTGATGCTGATGAAATGCTTCTCCTGCCCGACGCTTCAGCTACTTAGGAAGAGTTGTTCTGAACCCACTCCACCAGAGTGGAAACACCGAACCCTGTAGCAGTGCGTTTCTTGTCACTCCAAACAGGCCCGGCCATGTCAATATGCAGCCACTGAACTTTTTCATCAACGAACTGCAAAAGCGTAGTTGTAAACATTGTCATTAGTAAGTGAGACAACCAGGCAAAATAACGCAGGCTTTGTCATCGATGGGAAAAACAAAGGTGAAGACAGTCCTAGATCGTCATAGTGTAGTTTCTTGGACTTTAGCCCTCTACTTAACAAGAAAAGGAGAAGGTGAAATGAATGCCAAGTTATTTCCGGTGATCAAACAAGAAGCACAAAAGACGCTGAGAATAAAACTATGCAATCATATACCTGCTTCAAGAAGAGAGCAGCAGTTATTGAACCACCTTGACGAGCACCGGTGTTGAGCATATCAGCTATTCCGGATTTCATTGACTCCCAATAACTCTCCTCCATTGGCAACCTCCAAAATTTCTCCCCACTGATTTCTGAAGCTGCAAAAACCTCCTTCGCCAGGTCATCACTCGGTGTGAAGACACCTGAAAAGTTTTAACATCACGTAAATATAATGATATAGCAGCTTTCAGAACTCCTATCCCAGCAGAAACAAAAAATTTGCATTACTCAGCATTTAAAAGAATATGTTTATACCTGCTATTGAGGGTCCAAGAGCAACTCTGCAAGCACCGGTTAAGGTTGCCAGGTCAACAATCTGCATAATATGATAGTGTTAGCACTAGCAGTGCAAGAAATAGGTATATAGCAAACATTAAGAAAGTATAAATAAAATGAACTTTTCAAAACTTGCACAGTTCGAAAACTCAATTCTGATGAAAGAAAGACCAGTTACTAGTTACACAATTAGCACCGACATTACAGATACAAAATGCATGGATATAATGCATCACCACATTAATACCTTATCAACACCTTGGTTACAAGCATATACCAATGCATCGGCCAGAGTAAGTCTACCTTCAGCATCAGTGTTATTGACCTGCAGCGGAGATTGAAGCAAATAGAACTTTAGTTCATAAAAACATTGATGCCCAGATTCGCATACAATGAGTCAATTAGACCTCATCAGTTAGAAAACTTTTGCTCAAACCAAAGATCATGCGGAAAATATTTTTCACGTTATGTTAAGCACATATTAATAATTAGTCAGAAACCATAGAAAATATACCTCGATTGTCTTTCCATTTGATGCTGTCACAATGTCTCCAGGCCTCATACCTGTTCCACTTATCATATTCTCGCAAGCTGCAACAATGAAATGAACCTGCACAAACCAAACCTGTTATTGATCCATCTGCACTGGTGTACAATCACTAAAAACTGAAATCTAAGGATTAAAAAGTCACAAATAAATCAACCATGCATCTTTCCCAAGGATAGAAACATGGAAAAGATAAGGGCTCACCTCTACACCAGGTGGTTTGATTTGAGCAATGGCTTTTGCTGCACCTAATACGGCTGCTGAACCTCCCATATCAAATTTCATTTGTTCAATTGAACAGCCAGGCCCTGTCTTGATGTTGTAGCCACCGCTGATAACATAAAAAGTTAAAGGCAAACAACAAATAGTGTCAGCACATTGATAAAGAGAGAAAATGGTGTATACAATATGAGAGGAAACAAACGACTGGCTTAACACTTATTACTATATAGACTTCATAGAGCCATGAAACTCAGTAACTAACTTTTCCAGAGACACATTGTAACATCAGAAAATGTACAGGCAGTTAACCAAACTGTTCTATATTTGCAAGAGCTAAAAGAACTAGGGGCAAAAGGATTCTAAATAATTGCCCATCACCTGTCAAAGGTCAGACCTTTACCAACCAACCCTAATTTGACCTTAGCAGGTCCCCCAGGGGGTTTGTAAATCAGGTGAATAAAATGCGGGGGATTTGTTGAGGCTGCGGCAACAGCCAAATAAGAACCCATTTTCAATTCTTTGCATTGCTCTTCATTTAATATGTTTGCAGATAGAACATCACTGTATGTGGAGGCAATCTTTGAGGCCTCTTCAGCTAGTTTCCCTGAGATAATAAACATTGCATACGGTCAATAACAAAAAATATCTCGATGAAAGTGGACTGATGGAACAAAATTTGGAAGCTACAAGTACAGGTGAGCAAAATGGAATAAGTTAAGAGAATCAGATTTTCACTGTTTAACAAACTAAATGAAGAAAGTGCCCGACACATTACATCGACATTAAAGGAACCACAAGAAATTAGCTCATACGAACCAGGTGTAAGAACATTGGCAGGTGAATTTACTAGCTCTTTCCCAAAAATTATTCCAGAAGTAACATCTTCAGTATACTTGAGCTTCTTCTCTACTTCAGCTCCAGTTCCAAGACCAAGAATGTCCACAGATTTCAAAGCTGATTTCTTTGACTCTGATTTGTACCTGCTATCTTCATATATCCCCAACACAGTTCCTGCAGCAAGTCAAACCATTCCAACATGCTTACTACAACTATTACCATATCCAAACACACATACCAATATAGAATTTTCAAAAATACTGGGTCAAAGTACCAGATGCTATTGCAGAAGCTGTATTAGATTTCGCAGAAAGCCCCTCCAAAGAGGCAAGCACAATAGCAATGTCACTTGCTTGAGTAGCCTTTGCTGCTGCTGCTGCAGCCTCACCAAGACCTCGGAAAGCTGCTGTAGATGAAGCAGATTGTCCAAGCCCAAATAAGCCAACCCTCTTTGAACCAAGACCCGGAAGCCTAACAACGGTTGACTGGCCAGACTTTCCGGTGAAGTCTTCCTCAGAAGAGACTTCAGCCAAGAGACCACCCAAATGGGAATCTAGCTTCTTCAAAACTGAATTCTGAAACTTGGAGTTCTCATCTTTCGCCAAGTCTTTCTCTGTGACGCCCACTGCAAGTAAGTCTCCTTTCCATTCTGCTACATCGATCTCTTTTGCGGCAAACAAGATCTTCCAGAAATTGACACAAACACACAAGTGACATTTCAGTTCAACAATTCAAGTTCTTGCACAACTGAATCCAATATTTTGACAAACAAAAAATCCAATATAATCAATCAAATTGAACATGATACATAGACATAAATAATCAAAATAAAAACCCCATTAACAAAAATCAATCACTTATTGGTTTTATCTCATAAAGTCAATCAAACAATGAAAAAATACAATCACCCCACATACAAAGATCGAATCTTTACACATACAAATCCATCAAATTACATCATAAAACTAACAAATACAACAATCAATACCTCTAAGCAATCACAAAACCAACCCCAGACAACAATCAAAATTACAAACTTGCGTTGGCGAATATATATACATATATATGTCCTGGATTATGAAACCGATGAAAAAAATATACCTTTGGGGCGTCGATGCCAGAAGGGTAAGTGAGGCCGAGATTGGCCTGAGCGAGAGTGTGAGCCATGAGCTTCCCTCTGCGAGAGCACAGGGGTGACACTGCAAAAGAAAGTCGGAGACTGGGAGCAGACCGTAATTTCGTCAAAAAGGAGGAAGAGTAGGAAGGAGAAGTGACAGCAATAAAGGTCGACGCAAAGGACGCTACAACAGCGGCCACCATTTTTCCAGTGGTGCCGAGTCCTCTCTACTTATACTGAGCCTGCCTCTAGATGATAATACTCAGGTTTGCTTTTTCAAATTTCTTATTATTTTTTAGGGTTTTTCCATTTTTCTTATTTATTTTATGTTTTGGGCTCAGATTTGACACCAATATCCGGCATCAGCCCAGCCTAGACCAGCCCTTTGGAGATTCTAGAAATGGTTGGGCCTGGTTTTAGGGCCCGTCTTTCTTTCAAAACCAAGAATCAGACCGTCTGATTTCATACTATGTCTGACCAGAAACTAAACCAGTTATAAGAATTTGATACTAAACTCAACATTTATTAAAGTCGAATCTAAAATATTTTATTTATAAGTAAAATAAACACACCTATTATAATCCCTTTACAAATTTGGACCTCGAAAAATAATTCTAATCATGTGATAAAATAATAAACAAATCACTTGAAAACCCATATCAAAATCAAACAATCGATACTTTGATTACATAACCATCAATATCCTTGTTAGCAGAAACCTAGGCAAAAAGTATAAATAACGACATGACCAACATTTACTAGATACGTGGTCGGACCGTCGGATTCAAAGGTTTCATCTTCTAATTCGAAATGGGAATGATGCACCTGTCATGCACGTGAATCCTTAATTTGAGTTACAAAAAATACGCTTGACTCCTACCACCACCGCCTTGGCTTATTATCATTGCAGCTCTGCGGCTCTCTCTCAGTATCAACTAAAAGTACTGAAAAAAAAAATAAATAAATAAAATAGCGGAACAGTAAAAAAATGGTGGGAACGAATCTGAAGGCGGAGACGATGGGTTTAATGGAGAAGAGGACCGCCCTGGAGGCGGAGATGAACGCGATCATAGAGCGTCTTACTCAGCCCGGCGGCCCTGGAATCTCCGGCAACCTCCTTGACTCCGAGGTCAACTTTTTTTCTTTTCTTTTTCTAATTAATTTTTTAAATTAACAAGATTTGGGATTTAGGGTTTTTGGTGTTGCGTCCTCTTCTAATGTGTAGGGTTTTCCTCGCGAAGACATTGACATCCCAGCTGTGCGAGCAGAAAGGCGTCGTCTTGCTGGTAATATTACGAAAGTATTTTATCAGTGTATTTGCTCAAATTGCATTTATTAAACTAATTATTCGCAATAAATTATAGTTTTTTCGCTGCTAATTTCGTTTTTGAGCTTTGTTTATTCCTTCTAATGGCGGTTCTGATGTTGGTATTTGTTAGTACTTATCTAGTTCATAGTATCTTTGCAGAAGCTGTTGTAGTTTACTTGAATTTTCATGCTCATATGGTTATTTCTTTGCTTGTAATTTCAGAATTGCGTAATGATCACAGAGAGATTACCGAGAAACTGAACAGAAATATTGAAGTTCTGCATTCGGCAAGTCTTGCTCCTAAACAATCATCACTCAATGATTCAGGTAGGTGGTTGGAACCCGGAATGCATATTATCGGAATTAAATATTTATTGCGAGATTTTGGTAGGATAGATTAAATTGTCTATGGTTTCATGTTGTGCGGGATCTGAAATGTATTGTGTACTTGTGTATTGTGAGAAAGTCTGAGATTCATTGGCCTTCAGTGATAGGAGCTAAGTGTTTCTTTTACTGTGTATCTATCAAGTTATGTGTTATTTGCATTTTTGTCTAATTTTTCTGTGATGATGGATGTCAGATGGCCAAAGCGCATCAGCTGTCAACGATGTTGCATCTGCATCCTCAACCAATGTTCATACTGCCATGGATGTGGATATGATTGTGAGCGTACCCTTTGCATTGGTGGATGAGATAGCTGATGCATCACCAGCAGCAGAGGATGGTTTACAGCTTGGAGATCAGATTGTTAAGTTTGGTAATGTGGAAAATGGTGATAATTTGTTGCAGAAACTTGCTTCTGAGGCTCAAGCTAATCAGGGCCGTGGGATACCAATAATACTTGTAAGGCAAGGTGCTCAAGTCAACTTAACCGTGACACCTAGAACATGGCAAGGCAGGGGTCTACTTGGGTAAGTGTCGTCTCATTTCACTTCTTTTTCGTTTGTTAAACTTATTCATGATCTGATCACTTGTTATAACTTCTTTGTTAGGAAGGGCATTGTTAACATTTCGCAATAGTGCTTTTGAGGGTCTTAAAATTTCTCTGAAGAATATATAATTGACAGCTTTTTCAGTAAATTTCCATTGTTCATCAAGTAATATTGAATTACTATTAATCTTTCTTCCGAGTCTAACATCCAATCCATGAACGATATCATATAAAACATTTGGTCAGGAAATTGTTATATTGTCAACTAAATTTGGATGGTGAGATTATGAACCCTTCGGTCACAAATTGCCTACCATTATTAGCTAGAGCAGGTGCTATTTGGAATGTTGTGCCCAACCTAAAGCTTTCTTTGCTAAACAAAACAACACATCCTTAACCCACCGGTTCGTTTTTCATTTTTTGTAAGCAATGTGTAGTGTTTTGTTTCACTTACGGTTGTTGGTTTGTCGGTACTTGCAGCTGTCATTTCCGGATCCTGTGAGCGGTTTGTTTTCCGGTTCTTCACAAGCCAGAGGACTCGAAGACAGTTTAGTTAACGTTGGTCTCAATCATGTCAAATTCCAAAACATAGCGCCCTTTAGTTCAGGCTGGTTTCCATTCCGGTTTCCTCCTTTTTAAGATGTATACATTGGTTGAGATCGCGACATTATTTGCTTTATTTTAGCAAATCGTGGATGAGAAACATATGGGATTTCTAATTCAATCTTGTAGACTACTTTAGATGTTGTTTCTCTTTTTCTACTCTCGTGTTGTTTCACTTTTTCGGAATTAGTAAATCGGATCAAGGGTTCACACGAGCATATCTCTGTCTCGGGGACATTTTAACTCAATGACTTATTCAAAAAGACACAAAATTACAAAAGAGGATTTCTTAGCATCTCTAACTTCCTACAATCATACAAGAGTTTCGGAGAAAGTGTAACAGGAAATTAACAAATTCACCATATTTGCTTCTTGATAAATGGGGTTAGGAATCTCTCGTACCCTCTCGTTGGAGAGAGACTTGCATGCGCCCGGCCTCGGGAATGCAACGGGAGAGGTTGGGAACCCAAACCAATATTTATGGAGATGAGGTTGGGTCTTATGGAGATTTGAACTGGTTCCCTTTAATTATAATATGCATCGTTTTCTTCTGGTCTTTCCGCACCTTGATTGCAGCTGCATCAACCTCACTTGGGGCCATGTTGCGTTGACAAATGAGAGGTTTTTCGGGGTGTCATTTATCAAACCAATTAAGTTAGGTATTTAGGGTGGAAGCAAGTAAACTAACTTCACGGGTAAGAATCGTATGTGCTATGACTTTTCCTTACTTGATATTCGTTGCACCATCATGTGTTATTATTGTACCCTGATGACAGATATATAACCTTATCATTTACTTTAACTATAGCCTGATAAGCAAGGGAATTTGTTGGGTATTTTGTGAATCTGGAGTTGATTGTGAAATGAGAAATGGTGTGAAAATGTGAAGCCCTTTTTTGAATTCTATGAAGCTAGAAGAAACTTATTAAGGTTCCGCCGAGGTACGATCACCTAATTTGCACCAATGCATTGAAAAATCAGAGATATTGCGACAAAATGCCACATTTTACATTGAAATCATATGCATTTAGCTAGGATGTGACAATAAGTCGTGTCTGGATTTATCTATTTATATTACGTTACGGTCGTCCCAAATTGTCTACCCTAATGAAGGTCCGCTGTCTTTGTGCGTCGGATTGCCAAATGCCTAAGGCTAAGGTCATGCCTATGAAGGCAAATTCTCTGCCCTCTCATTTCTCGTGCCCTCCTGTTTGTGTGGTCACGGTTAAATCACGTCAATATTTTATATTACTATTTATTTTTTGTTTTATTATCTCTATAAAAAATAATATAAAATATTAACGTGACTTAACCATGATCATACAAAATAAGAAGGCACGGAAAGTAAAAGGACAAAGAATCTGCCTCCGATGCCCATAAGCTAAGGCTATCAGAGTCTGTTGAGGTCAATTGATCAGGCAAAACAGTAGAAGCCTCAGTCCGTCTAGTACTTGCTTGCAGCTTTAGCCCATCTTCACGTTTTATTTTTAGGGTAGATAAGGCAATATATTTTATGTTTGTAGTTTAGTCACATTAAATAAAGCATATGAAAAATTTTATATGTTCGAGTTTAAATCCGTCTTCTCGCAATTTGTTAACTTAATGTAAAATATCGTTGATTTAAAAATTAAAAAAAATTCAACCTTTTGTATGGTATTTTGTAGACTTTATTTAGGTGTTTTCATTGAGCTAAAAAGTCAATGATTGCTTCTACCTGCTAAAGAGAATAAGAATAAACCTAAAAGAATAGCTTTCCCTTAAAATAGTAGAAACTCTTGAATTTTATATTTAGTGATAAGTTTTGAGGGTGAAGTGTGCTATTTAAATAATTGGGTATTTGAGTTTTTTTTTTTTCAATATAACAAATAGTTGAATTCCAACTTTTTGACTGAGGTGCATTTTTACTTACCACCGTCAGGTATGATATTGTTCATCACCTTATTTATTGTCATTTGATGAATTTAAATTTTGAGATTTGTGTCTATGCATAAATTTCGAAATTTAAACTTATACACCGATGATAAATAGAGTTGCGAGCAAATAAAAAAGCGAATAGACTATGACCACTTCATAACATATTTAGTTACAAACTCACACTACAAAACTTAACTCAAATGATAAATAGTTCAAACTTCAATAAACAAATCTAGTTACATGTTTCACGTTAACTTTCATAAAAACAAAAATGATTTTCTGACACTTATTTTTTGATTATGCAAATACTTTTCTCCTCCTCCATTGCGATTCTCTTTGAATCTTTATGTCCAGCGTCTAATGATTAAGAGATTTAGACCATTGAAAAGAGATACAGATTCAGACTTTTAGTTTGTATGAAGTAGATTAGTGGAATGAACTGATGAGAGCCACATAATTTAAAATAGGTGATCCAGATCTCTTAATCTTTAAACTCTGTACGCAGAGACATAAAGGATATCAACTCCTTTGAACTCATATTTTTTTTTTCACTACTTGGTTTTTTTTCTTTATTTATTCGACTCAAAGATCAGATTAAGAAAAAAAAAAAATGGTAATTTGAGCGCGGCAGGCGATCAAGTTTACCGGGCAACAACCGGTAAAATGCAACCTCAAACCGGCTCGTTAGGTCACCCGACGAGAAACAAAACACGACAATCCTTCACTCTCTCTCTCTCTGTCTTTTGCTCTCATTGTCTCTCTCTATCTCTGTACAAATTCAGGGAGAGGAAAATTTCAATTCCTGCAGATCGAAACCAGTTTTTCTCCTCACTCCTCACAAAACCCACTTTCCCGCATTTTCCCGGAAACTTTCTTTATTTCCCGGAAAGTGAAGAAAGCATGGGAATTGCAAAGGGACCATGTCTTTTGTGTCTGCTTTACTCTCTCCAGGTGTTGCAGTGACCAAACGACACCGGTTTCGTTTTAAAAACTTATGCTTTACTGTCTGATTTCTTTCAGATAGTTCATTTTTCCCAGAAGTGCAGAGTGGGAATCTCTGGGTTTCGAGACTATTTGGAAGCTCATATATAAAGCCGTAGCTTTGGCATCACAAGGTGAACCTATTTTTCTTTCTATTGATTTCTGCGAAATTGTAAGTGGGTTTTGAATTTCTTAGGTATTTTGGGCATATTGGAATCTGGGTTTTTGAAAAAATGGGGGTTTTAGTTGGTTTCTGTGAGTGGGGTTTGAGATATTTGATTGGTGAAATTTTGATGATTTGAATGTGGATGGACCCAAAGGGATGGTAGGAGTGTAACTTTGAAGAGCAAAGTTAATGAATGTAGCTAGTGCAAGTGTCAAATCTATATGCTGTCATGGTTTTTCTGGTGATTTGAGCTTTTGAAAGTGAGAGAAACTGGGTTTCAGTGAATTTCCAAGATGGGTTTTCGATAATTTGAGGCGGCTCGGGCAAATTCATAGTCGGGTTCATTCCGTAGTTTTATTGGTGTAGTTAAGCTGAGATCTTTGGAGAATTTGGACCAAAGGAGTGACATCGATGTCAGGAGCTCCAAGAGTAAGGTCTATCAATGTGGCCGATTCAGAGTCAAGGCCAGTGCTTGGACCTGCTGGGAACAAGGCAGGGACGTTCAGTGCGCGAAAACCGGCTTCAAAACCACTGAGAAAGGCTGAGAAATTCAGCGAGGAGGTTTCATCAGCTGAAGAGAAGAAAACCCATCAATCTCCAATGCTGACTACCTCTCCTCAACCGCATTCACCCAAGGTTCATTCAGTGCTTCGTCGGCATGAGCAGCTATTGCACTCTAATTTTTCGCTGAATGCTTCTTGTTCATCAGATGCCTCTACGGATTCGTTTCAAAGTAGAGCATCTACGGGTAGGCTGATTCGGTCAAATAGTGTAGGGAGTAGGAGGAAGCAGTATGTTTCAAAGCCAAGAAGTGTGGTTTCTGATGGTGGATTGGACTCTCCTCCTGATGGTTCACAGTCTAAGAAGAGATGTGCTTGGGTGACGCCAAATGCTGGTCCGTTTTCATTTCTTTGATTCTAGTCAAACTGTTTGCGTTGGTGAATTGGTTATGTTTTTCTAGTTAGTAATGTAAATCTTCTCTTGATATATTCTTATCTGGTAAAGCATACCATTTGGATTTCTAGAGTATATGTCACATCCTGTACTGCTTTATATCATCTTGGGCTTGCCTTTGGAAAATTTGTGCGGAATTTACTGACCGAAATGCTAATTTGGGGCACGTTTTAGACTACCAGTAGGACTGTCATGATTTAGTTCATAATTCAGCAAAGTGTAGTCAATTTATTCTTTACACCCCATTCCCACTCTGATTTAAGATTAGACTTGGTGATGTAGACACGAGTTAGCATTAGTTCAAAACCAAAATGACTAGGATGCAGTTCGTACTCCAACAAGATAAAAGCTGTTTGTACCTTAGAAAGAAGAGCTTCAAGTTAAGGGAGCATAAGGTTCGTTAATAGGCAGTTTTAAATAAATTTGGTTGATCTAAGTAATTATGTTTAAGGCTTAATTGGATTACTCTCCTCAAAGCTTTTGTATGAGATATGAGATATCAAATGAGTATAACTACACTGTTGTTTTGATGTCCAAGCCAAAAAAATTGTAGTCACTTAGTGGCTATTATTTTGATTTTGTGTCATTGTTATGAATAATTCGCATTGCACATTATTAGTGCATGAATGATAGAAAACAGATATATAACTGCAGAAGTAAACAATTTGCGATAGTTGTGCATTTCTGTTTATTGTGTGCTTTGTCCAGTGACTCCAACCAAAGAGGAGGGGTAAGATAAGCCATGCTAATTTTTGTGGAGGTGGAATTACATTTATGTTAGCTTAGAGACTCATTATGTCTGGTTGAATCAAATAGGATTTTCTACATGGCTTGGTATTCTTCTTTTGGATATTTATATTCTGATAGAGCCTGGTATGTTGAAGCAGATCCATGTTATGCTGCTTTTCATGATGAAGAATGGGGGCTTCCAGTACACGATGACAAGTAAGTCGTAGCAACACTATCTGCATATATGTTGATAGTGACGACTATTACTTCATAAAAATATACTTCACTGTCATTTCCTTAATCTTCTTGACCACATGCAGGAAACTGTTTGAGCTTCTGGTCCTATCAGGTGCTTTGGCCGAGCTTTCATGGCCTGCCATTTTAAGCAAAAAGCACATCTTTAGGTACTGTCCCTGTGAAAGTTATCTTTTCTATTTACCAACCGACTTACCCTGAATTATATTCTGTACAAAATGTTGGGGCCTTTTCAGTGATGGTCCCTTCCCTGTTGAATGGCCTTTAATAATTGACACACTTCTTTATTGCAGGGAAGTTTTTGCAGATTTTGATCCCATTGCCGTCTCAAAATTGAATGAGAAGAAGCTTATATCACCAGGAAGTGCTGCAAGTTCCCTATTGTCTGAACTGAAATTGCGTGCTATCATTGAGAATGCACGTCAAACAACCAAGGTACATGTTCATTTCCTTATATCATTGAATGAGATTGAATTGCAGCGGATGCATGCTTGTTCCAGCTTAGTAAATCACCGCTAACTCATGTGGGAAAAGTATTAGGAATCTCACCTGTATGCTTATCCATCGCAAAATTACCTTTTCAATGATACCTAAACTTAAGCAAAGTAAACATGGCAAGTAGTATATTTGCATTAGTTGTATTATTTATGCATCACTCTGTGAGTAATTGTTTGGGCTGACACTCACACCATCATGATCCACTCATGTTTGAACACATGGATCTATTTTGTAATGCTATCAACCATATTGCTATAACATGTGGATTAGCAACACTAAGTGTTTGTGTTAGCACCACACTCAAAAAAAAATTTCTCTCCACAAGCCAAATAGCCCCATTCGCTGAGTTTTTCCCGGTATATACCCGGGGACCCGCATGTTTTCTGTTGTTTGTGCAAGCAATTAAATGGCATATAATGAGTGTTTGGTGATTATTTGATCAGGTAGGTTAGGTGAATAAAGTAGTTGAATTGTGGTCCTGAACATCTCTGTTATTTGTATCACACATACAGGACAAGTTGTTGTTCTATCATCCTTTGAAGAAGCCTTACCTTCCATCATACCTCAACAATTGCTCATCCAACCTAATCATTCCCCATCTTCAGCATGCCAGCTTGCTTCATTACTTAGTCCTGAATTCACTTATTTAACTCCGACAAGTTTCCAACCGTTTAATCGCTGTCCGAAACCCTTTTTACTGTAGCCATGATTGCACATTTCTTTAATCTCTATCATTGCAACTAACTTTTTGCAGGTTTTGCTGATGCCAGGTCATAGAGGAGTTTGGGTCATTTGACAAGTACATCTGGAGCTTTGTGAATAACAAGCCCATCGAGAGCCGATTCAGGTATCCTCGGCAGGTTCCGGTTAAAACTCCAAAAGCAGACGTCATAAGCAAAGACCTTGTGAGAAGAGGGTTCCGGAGTGTCGGGCCCACTGTCATTTACTCCTTCATGCAGGTCGCCGGAATCACAAATGACCATCTCGTTAGTTGCTTCAGATTCCAGGAATGTGTAAACGCTGCGGAAGGGAACGGAGAGAACGGCATCAAGGACGAGGCTGGAAAGAAAACGGAGAACGGGATAGAATCAGAGTTATCCGTCGCCATAGACAAGCTGAGTTTCTCGTCGGACTTATGAAAGGCCATGCCTTTGATCAGCTCAGCAGGGTTCAATCATCAGTTAAGCCGCATTGACCGATTCAGAGCTACTCTTTGTATTGAGTAGTAGTGAAGAGGGTTTTGTGTGTAATTAATGAAATTCTGAAGCAAAATATGGATTTTGGCAATGTAGATTACTGAAGTGGATTAAAATTAAACTGGTGATTGTGCTGTTGCTTGAGGGAGCCTTCCAAAACCAGCATGCAACTTTTTGTACAGTTAAAGATATTAGTTATTAGAATCTCTTTAAAACCAGATTTGGGTATTAATTAATTAAAAAAAAGGTAAAATCAACTTAATTAAATACTGTACAATGCTTCACAATCTGAATTATACTTTCAAATTTTCTACCATGCTCCGAGGTATTTTATTCACTCAAGTTTTGGTGTTAGATCATGTCTGTACTTCAACCAAGGATTTAGTAGCTGCAAAAATACCAGTATATAAGATACATCGTAGCATACTACAAAATTCCTCGAGGTTTTAGTTTTGAACTGAAAGTTGTGGTTGACAGCTGGTAGTGGTGACAAATTGACAATGATCTGTAGCACAGTTGGGACAGGCAAATTTGCTGCGTCCAACCAACATCACCCAAAATGTGGGGCACCACTCTTTTTATCTCAAGTAGTCAAGTAGGGGTGTCAATGGGTCTCGTTCGGTTCTACTTATATATATACATATATATATATATGTCGTGTTTGTATCAACTTACAAATTTAACATGGTAGCTCACACATTGATAGAAGACTGATCCCCCTCCTCATGCAGCTCCACCACATGAGGCAGCATGGTACGTTTAATCTCCAGGTCAAACAGTTCGTCAAAACAAAACTGGTGCCTCCAAATAATGTATGCGTATGAGTTCTAATCTGAATTAAAATTTCAAACTTTGCTCACTTTTCACTAAAGCAAGTACTAAAATTTGTCAGAGTCGTGGATGCAGACTGTTTAGGAAACGCGTCTGCCTCCTGCCTCTGGTTTCATTTTTATTCTATGAATTCCACCAAATTGGGCAAATTGAGATAACGACTGGTGGATGATGAAAGAATGAAAAAGAAAGAATGGCATCCGAGGGCAACCCACATCCCAACTTTTTACCTCAAGGACTTGACCAAATCAAGTATTTAGTAGGGATGGCTGGTCAGGCCACTCTCACAAGAGTGAGACGGGTCTAACCATCGAGCTAATCAAGTTGCCATACCCAAGTTTTTCTCGCTTTATACCATACGCACGTGCTCGGAATTGAATTTATAAATGAATGACCCCGATTTCTATATTGTTTCACTGCCATCAGCCTATTTAAAACAAGATGCAAGGGTGTACAGTACCAAATCTACACAACTATGCACTATTAAACTACATCTGAAAGGTGAAAAACACCACCAAGAAAAAAGGGGGAAAAAATCAAACCTGCCAATCTGATAACTCATAATGCTATATAAATACACTGCAGCTTTTATAAGAGAGAGAGAGAGAGAGAGAGAGAGAGAGAGAGAGAGAGAGAGAGAAGCCCGTCGATGATGTTCTTTACTAGTCCTTGGGCCACCAAAGGAGCTTTCAGCAATGCTTTATTTCAAATCCAATGCTCAGAAGTGTTCGAGCCGATTCCATTGCCTTCTCACCTCCGAGGTCGAAGGCCTCACCCGTCAATTCTCCTCCTGTGTCCACCGACCACTGGGTTGAAGAAATTTGGTTTGGGTCTGTATCGGTCTTCTTGATATGCAAATTGTTCATGGAAGCAGGAGCGGCAGCAGCAACAAGAGGAGCGCTCGGAGGGCCATGTCGCTTCTTTGGGACAGGCATGTCATGGTCATGTACCCCCTTGTATGTTATAATTACAGCACTTGTATTATCTACGGCTGTTTCAATGTGCTTCCGAACTGGACACCCAGCAGAAGTACATCTGTAGTAGTTCCTGAAAAAAAAATACAATACTTGATCAAAATCAAAGGAAGACTACATGTAGCATTTAATTATAAAACTCCGAATGCCAGCTCTGAATAGATTTCGTTCACTATTTTTTTACTTGTACATCTAAAGTGGCAGATCTCCTTTATAACAAAAGCTTCATTTGATTAGAGATGCCACAAAATGCATTAAAGCATTCTTTGATGAATATCATTTATGCTGCGCTTACTTCTTAGAAACGCAAATAAACAAAAAATGGAACCAACTAAGATTGCTTAAGAGTCAATGACTAATTGGATCATTGCATTTTCGAGTTATTCAGAATGTATCTTTCGCAAATTACCTGCGCTTTGAAGTTTTAAAGCAAACACCTTGCACAAAGGAAAGATGAAGTTTATGTAAAAATGACATATATTGAGCATCATTTAACCACATATAACAATGAATTTAAACCCCAGACGCTGATTAATTAGGCTAATATCAAACTACCAAGGAAGAAAAAGTGAAGGAAATAGGAATGCACCTGGGATGAGGATTGCCCTTCACCATCTTCTGTCCATATTTGCGCCATCTGTATCCATCACCTGATATTCCAACATCCCCAGCCGCATGCACAACAAATTTAGGTTTCTTGCCAGGTTTTGAGAGAGAAGCAGAATATTCTGATTTGCCTTTCTTCATTCTGGTTATCAATAAGGAAAGCATTAGAACCAGGTAACATACTCCTTTCAACAAGTATGGTATAAAATACAGGGGGGTGTGAAAGAAAACAAAATCTACAGGTAAACTTGCCTTCGTTTGGGTTCTGGCTCATCACCATCACCATTCTCCTCCTTGATTTTAACATCACCATTATCATCAGAGTCACTTGTGCTCTGCCGTTTTCTTTCAGGAACTGATGGTGTTTCTTGAATAGGTTCTTTTGAAGATGTGGACACCTCTGAATCATTAACTGTTCGGCAGGAATGTTCTGCAGGAACAACACTATATCTTACACACTCAGCAGATAGTGCAAGCTTATTCTCCTTTATGCAGATACTTTTCCGAGGGGGATCATGAGTATGTTGGCTTTTGTAAACAATATCTGTTACATGGCCTGAGTGATCACAGCATTCTATTTTCTTGGCATAACACTCAGAATATGTGCACCTATAATAGCTTCGAGAACCTTGAGGGCTCTTTACTTGCTTCTGACCATATTTCCGCCAGTTGTAACCATCTGAAGCAGATGTCTTTCCATGAGGAACTCTTTGTTCTATTAGAATTGGGCTTGGAGCAGATGAAATGGATTGAGTGACAGAAGTTGGAGATAGTTCTGAAAACGGAGTTGGATAAACAGTCAACTGAGACTGACTTTGCTTCTGAATCTGAATATCTTGGTTCCTTACACTTGCCAAAATTTCCTGGTGGCTCAGCCCAAGTTGCTCCTGAGAAATAACAACGAAAATGATTACACAACCACAATGTAGGGAACCAGAGGTTTGACTTTTAATAACAAGAGGTGTACTATTCTGGAGTTGCATCAAATTCAAACGATGTTATACAAGATGCATATAAACCCATGCCTCAAGTTAGACTGTTAGAGATCTGAATGAGATGATGTACGGTCAATAAAGTTTCAATGCTCCTCCCACCTAAGAATACATAAGAAGACAGTTTATACAAGCCATAAGATAGCGGAGGTTCTTTCACATGAGCTGAAGAATACATACACTAAATGCTTGGCTACTGATTTATCAAAGATTCTCTTAATCTTCAGACACTTGTTAGTATAAATTGATTAACACGTACTTCGGGTACACACCATGCGTATAGGTCACATCTCCATTGTTCTGTCATTAAAGATTATTACCGTTAATAGGTGATACTAGGCTACTAACTTTCAGTAATGCAAATTTTTGCTTCTAATTGTCTCTTCAATGATTCTCTTCCAATTACTCAAACATCGCTTCGCCTCTCCAAAAAGCAAGCAGATTACAATGCTTTTCCTACTTGGTACCTGATAAGAGAGATTAACACTTGCAAATCAACATTAACTACGAGGCCGTAATCACAAGGATTTCAGATTCATGATTCCAACCCTCAAACAAGAACTTCAACAAACGTTTTTGCCCTTCCCCCATAGAAAACGCATTCATAGCATTCAATATCCAACCGAGAAAAAAAGTAATCTCATTTCAACCCATAATCTTCTCTAGTATCCTAATCCTAACCCTCAAAGCAATCAGTAACAGCACACAATTAAAAATGCTTAAGACTCACTTAGCCAACGATCAAAAGCTCAGAAATTTCAAATGATTGAACTTCTAACCTGCAATTCAGCTCCATCAATCGACTGTGACACGGACTCAAGCTGCAAACCTGCATGATCAACCACACACGATCACCCCCGCTTCACCATAATCCCACCAAAACAAAAACAAAAAAGGCACCGTTTTCCCAAAACACAAAGCTTTACCTGCAAACTGATCGTTCTCTGAAAATTCCTGCGTCGAAGGCGCCGTTAGGGTTTCTAATTGCGTTTGCCTCAACTCGGATACAGAACTCTTTAACTCACCGGGTTGAAATTCACCGAGTCGTTGCTTTCGTTCTTCGTCGTCGTCTTCGTCTCCGTCGCCGCCTTCTTCTTGTTCTCCTTTCCTTGGGTGTAGTTTCTCCGTTGGGAGAGCATCGGAGCTCTCGTGGCGCTCCGCCATGGCCGATTTGTCACTGTCAGAGAGTAAAGTTTGTCGAAACTGTTGGCGCTGTGCGTTTTGTAGTGTCCGAAATCGAGCCGAAATTTGGACCGAAACCGTGAAATGTTTCGGGTTCTGTGTACCGGTTTGATTAGGGAGGGAGAGAGAAAGGCGGAGAGAGGGTTTGCTTTAAAGAGCGGGGGGATATATGTATGTCTTTGACTGGAGTTGACTCAGGTGGTTTTTATGACGGTGTAACTGAAGCCGTTAAAATCTCCGTTATATGAGGTGCGGGGATCGCCGTAGGTTCTGCTGACTTGACGGTTTCCTTTAGACTGCCGTTTGGTGTCGGACACAGCGACCCATTTCTGTAATTGTCTTATTCTCTGTATTATTGTATTAATCAGATTAATCAGTTTATTGCATTAGAGTTAGTACGTGTTGTGAGTCGTGAAGGATTGATTGATCACACTTTTTGCATTAAATCTTAAAAGGATTCGGTTCTCACTTTTATTAAAACAATAGTAGCCAGTTATAATAGTACCCATGAAATTCTATGTTTCAGTGCATGACGTTTATTAGATAAAATAAAAGTATGTATGAGCGGTTAAAGATCTAAAAGTTAAAGATTTAACGAAGTTTTAACGAAATACTTTCAATACTATTCATTTTTAACGAAAATGATATTTTTACTTTAAAAAGTTATTCCTGATACTATTCACTTACAACACATTTTTGTCATTTTGATTAAAATTCAAAGTTTTCAAATCATTTTCATTAGTTTTCTTAAATATTTAATGGTCACAAATGTTGTTGTATAGGAAGAAAGTTGAAGTTTCACCGTACAATTAATTATAGGGAGTGACCCAACTTATTTATAAGGCCATGCAAGGATCATAATTGAATATTTTCTCGGTTTAAGAGAAATGTCTTAATGGGTCCATCATTTTTCAAGCCTAACACGTAAATAATATAATGGGTAATGTGAAACGCATGTGGCCATTTAGCTTCACACGTGGCACAACTTGCTTTGATACTTTGAAGAAAGTTGAGGTTTCATTATACAACCAATCGTCAATATGAGGAGTAACCCAACTTACTTATAAGCCCATGCAAGGTCTCTCCTCCCATCAATGTAGGAATCATTATCGACAATATATTATACACAATGCAATCTCTGAAATCTCAAGATTGTTAAGTATATGCTATAATGAATAGCTTACACTCTGTTTAAATGAAGAAATTTAAGATTACTAAAAAATTTAAAATAATGGAATTTTGGTTTTTAGATTTTGTGAATTTTCTTGTTTGGTTAATCTAAAAGGACAACGGAATTTGAATACAAAGTTTATTATTTCTAAACTCTCATTCATAGAAATTTAGAAATGACACATATTCACATGGAATTTAAACTTGAAAATTGGAGGTCCCAAATTCTAAGTTTTTTTTTTCACGCCGAAATTCCATATTTCTATGATTATGAATCCAAACAAGGAAATTGGTGCATGTCAATTTTTTTGTCAAAATTCCAAATTTATTTCCTTCATATAAACTTAGTGTTAGGTTTACACACGAAGAATTTACATGCAATAAGAATATTCTAAACCAATCCCGACAGGTTATATGGAACAATTAAGCACATGACGGTTAGTGTTTAAAATAGCAGTATAGGTGGAATATCGATATGAAAATTTATGGAAATATCAATATGGATATCGGCTGCCTTTGATGAAAATTTGGAATGGGATGGGTATATCAACTCATTCAAATTTTGTCAAAATTAGGAAAAAAATTCTCAAAAAATTCAAAAGTTCGACATCTGCTATGGTTTATGACAAAATTATGTAGTGAGAATTAAATATTATCGAATATTCATTAATTGGCCTTCCCCTTTTTTTCATATCAATATTTGATTTTTCAAATATTTCGATGAAAATATCGACAACATAAATATTTTAACGCTAATAACGATACATAAAATATTTGGAATACTGATTTAGCGTGTTGCTCGCATATAAATTTCTCTTCGTCAACAAAAGAATGGACGTTTCGATATTTTGCAACCATAGATATTCTTTTGAAAATCTATGTAATATGCCCTAGCTAGGAACAAAAAATGTATAGGTTTATAGTGCTTTACTTTTAGGATAATGATATGGGATGTGTTATCCACACACATCTTTTTACTTCTCAATTCTCACACACACTTTGTTAACTTTTGTCATTTGATTTTCTTTAATTCATCCGATTCGACGGCTGAAAATTAGAAGGTATGTAAGAAGTAAAAAGAAGTGTGCGGATATCACACTCGTAATGATATAAAAAGGATGGTTGATAAAGTGCTATCTCGTCTAATTTGTCTCTAATATATATATATATATATATATATATTTTTTTTTTTTTTTAAATAACGAATCCGAGTGTTGATGAAGTGCTATCTCGCCAAAAATTACCTTATCTTTCTGATTAAATTGTAAGAACATTGAAGCTAGTTAAAAGATTTGTGAGCAAATCAATATCAAGTTACCGAATCCGAATGTGTATATTCTGAATTAAAAGGTGTGGTTGTGAAATATTGGTACAAGTCAAAAAGGTAAAAAGTGAATGGCAATGTGCTTTATTCTATCATCTTATTGAGAATATTTAGGGCAAGTCCAATTGGACAATTGAATCCCCTAGAACCCCAACAACCATCCCCATCCCAGCCCAATCAGTTGGCCCAAGACCGCCTCACCAGGAGATTCTGGCCCGACCCAGCACCAGAGTGGTCTGACGTCAGCATGACCTCAACCACGTAAGAAAAAGTTGGAAACAGATTTGCCTTTGTGAAACCGCCGCCCTGTGAAATGCAACCTGCATTGCCTTTTTGACTTCATCGACGGAACCAGCCACGACACCTTTTAGGACTTTGGCGCCTTATGGATGGGGTTATACACGCTTCTTTTTATCTTTTTCACTCTTTTCAATTTTGACATTTGGGTTAATGAATTGAAAAAGATCAAATGATAGAAATTAACAAGAGATGTGTGAGAGATAAAATCGGTATGTGGATAACACCACACATATTTATTTGTTTCCAAACTTTCTGGCTATGGAAACATAAAAAATTAAAAAATAAAAAAAAAAACCATTTCATAACTCTAAACGCAACTATACGACTTTACCAAAAATTTGATTAAAAGCTTCCAATTAAACTGGTTTTGATTAAAGATTAAAGTTTTAAGGAAGATTCTTGCTAGAAGGTTAAATTGACTGCCAAGAACAGAATCAAACAGATACAATGGTGGTGCTTTGCTTACTGAAAAGTTGGTTATGTGCCCAATACTGTGGGTGGAACAAAACTTACGTGCCCGGAAATTTATACTTCTTGTGTCTACGACACTCAACATTTGAAAGATTGTAAACTCGAGAGTGAGTTTAAGGTGGATTAAGAGGGTCTCGGGAGCATAAAATTTGTGAACTTTTTTACGAGTTGAGGTGGATTACAACACATGAGAGCTCCTTTTAAGGTCCGTCTCTCCTACTAATCCCATGAAGTGATCTAATGAGTGATGTAGACAAGAGAATTTACATAGGTAAATCTTTTGTGTTTGTGGTGCCATTGTACTTAACAACATTGATTTCTAATTAATTCACACATTATTAATGTAATGATCATAATGTACTTATGAGTTCACTAACAAAATAATTTCATAAAGGTTGTATGATTATGACAGCTCTCACGCTACGTGAAATTAGGTGGGGATAAAATATAGAGACAACTCATGCTATTGGTTGGGGTACCCCAGGTCCCCAACACAATTTTTTCTCCACTTCGAATTTCAAATTGCGTAGATTAAAAATTAAGATTACTAACTTATTTGTTGCAAACAAATAAGGTACAGAGCGAGCCCAAACTTAAACTAATAAGCACAAAAGATGGAATCAAGGGGCTGGGCGGGCCTGGAGGTGCCCTTCTTCTCCGCCTCCAATAGGTTCCACCTGTGTGGCTTAAATTTCGGGAAGACTAGCACATCAACCTGGCACTCCACCACGCCCTCCCACGTAAATCTTGGTTCCAAGAGGGAATCAAACCACGACTATTTAACGGGAGTAATTTTGACGGCATGAGTAGAAAACAACCGCAACATTATGTGCCAATAATATTATATAGACACGAGACACCACATTAATGGTGTAGACAATAGAACTCTCGCTATCACCCTCATCACGTCAATTGAAGATGCTCTCGACTCCTTTTCCAACTTCGGGTTCGAGAGATGAACGGTTCTTCAAATGGTTCACGCGACGAGGATGAGAGGAGACAAAGGGGCTACGAAATCAGTATTAGATATGCAAGTTAAACGTGAATGAACACAACTCAATGAAACGCTGACAAATGCCCGGCTTGGCACTGGGTGCTGAATAAGCATGTGGGGAGAGGGAATGGTTGGTGAGGGAGGGGAAAACTGAAATTTTCCTCAAAAATTCAGATCATTTCATGTGACTTTCCTTTTTAGGTGGGCACGTGGGCTAGCAAATTTTGGGGTTAGTTTACGAGGAATGCTAAGTACGCTTTCTAAAAAATGAGACTCATAGGTTCTCTAACATTTTATATTTTTTACACAATTTATTAAAATATTCGTATGAGAATTGACGTTAAAATATAAGATATTCATTCGATGTATAAACGATGAATGAAGGGCTGAATCCAAACACGTGGCCTTTCGTTGTCCAATCAAATATATAATAGAACAAATTAAATAATAGAAGATATTCCTTCAGAGCTCACAAGGAGTCAGAATTCAGAATACAAAACGTACGCCATTTCAATTTCCAACCTATCCCAGAATCAAAGGTATGCGATATGCATGGTCCTGGCTGTGAATCGTAACTAATGCAGCCGCTGCTACAGTCGGGTCAGTCGCTAATCACTCCATTTTTACTTCATTTTTTTCTGGTTTTTAAAAAAAATATATTATGTTCGATTTGGTGTTTGATTGGTTGCTGGGAAAAATGCATGACCGAAATTAAATAATTTAATCAAAAATTTCATTTTGTTTGTGTGTGTAAAACTTAAGAGAACTGGAATTGGATTGACTAGAAATAGGCTAATTACTGTGAAGAAAGTATGTAAATTGCTCAGTGGAAATTACCCAAATTTGGAGTTGTATTTGGTTCTCCAAAGTTCAAATCTTTCAGCTGAACAGCTTGAAATTGAGTAAAGGGTAGGCCTCTTTCTGCTCCTGCAGTGGAATCAGCTGCTTCAACTAGTATGTTTTCTGCTTTAGAACCACCTGCCATAGTTGTAGATTAAAAGAATACAAGACGAGAAGGCTTTCGTTTTATGGATATGCATAAGCTCGGAAATCGGGTTTATTCCTGTAAATTTTAGTTGGTTTGCTTTGAATTTTTGTGTAGAGATTTTGTTTGGTACAGGTATTGTATTTGGTTTCCTTACTGCAGTCTGCAGAAAGATTGTTTGGATGTAGTTTGCTTTTGGTTTTGGTTCCTAATTTCTTTTTGAGTTTGGTTTGGCCTCAGGAGATAGGCGTCGCGTGAACTTGGTTATTGAACATTCAAACTTGAGGGTCCGTCTGATAACCATTTCATTTCGCTTGTTCTTTTCTCTCCTCTCCTATTACATTTTCCCCTCCACCCTCATTTCTCTTGTTTCTCTACATGTGTGTGGCATAATCACTTTCATGGTAGATTCAGTGTTGTCCATTCACTGCATATATTTATCGCAGTGAGTAATCTTCCTTTTCATGGAACAGAAAGAGATGTGGTTAATTTGAAAGTTTGAAACGATGGTTTTTGCGCGGTTTAAAGGATTACGAGCATGTACATTCTGTGGGGACTAAAATCGCAAGATTTAAGTTTGGATGCAAGATCTCATCCCCCTTTTTTAATGAAGTTTTGATTGAGTTTTTCACTGTGAATTCCTTGATTATCGTTTAACGAGTTTAGTATGCGTTAATTCTCATGATCGTGAATTCATGTCAGGGGAAAGAATGGAGGAGGAATTGCCAAAACCTCCCCTTTCATTATGGGGCCGGGTTTCTGCCTTTGAGACAAGGGCTCTGGAAGCATACAAAAGCAAGCCAATCTCGCATTGGATTCTCCTTGTGCTTGGCAGTGGGGGCATGCTTATAGCGTTTCCTGCATCGAGTCTTCTTTCTCGTGTGTATTATGCCAATGGAGGCACTAGCAAGTGGATCATTTCATGGGTTGCCGTAGCAGGGTGGCCTCTGACTGCTTTAATCTTATTGCCTACGTACATCGTCTGCAAAACGACCCCTACTCCCCTGAATATAAAACTTACTGTTTCTTATATTGTGCTAGGTCTACTAAGCGCTGCAGATAATCTCATGTATGCTTATGCATATGCTTACCTTCCAGCATCTACCGCTTCTCTTCTCGCATCATCATCTCTAGTATTTTCTGCATTATTCGGGCACCTACTTGTGAACAACAAACTTAATGCAGCGATAGTAAATGCTATTTTTATCATTACAGCTGCTATGACCATCATTGCTCTGGATTCAGATTCAGACAGATATGGAAATGTAACTGATAAGCAATACATTCTGGGATTTGTGTGGGATATTTTAGGATCAGCACTCCACGGGCTTATTTTCGCGCTTTCAGAGCGGGTTTTCGTGAAGCTACTTGGTAGAAGGTCCTTCCATGTTGTGTTGGAGCAGCAAGTCATGGTTTCTTTCTTTGCTTTCGTGTTCACCACTATCGGAGTAATCGTGAATAAGGACTTTCAGGGAATGAAAAACGAGGCCGGAATTTTCAAGGGCGGTAAGTCTGCTTATTATCTTGTTCTCATTTGGAGTGTCATCAGTTTCCAGTTAGGGGTATTAGGGGCTACTGCTGTGCTTTTCTTATCTTCCACCGTTCTCGCCGGTGTGCTGAACGCAGTAAGGGTTCCCCTCACCAGCATTGCAGCTGTCATATTGTTAAACGACCCGATGAGCGGGTTGAAGATCCTCTCCCTGATTGTTACATTTTGGGGCTTTGGCTGCTACATCTATGGCAGTTCCTCTGCATCTTCAAGTAGAAATTCCTCTTGATATTTTGTTTTCTGGTTCATTTGGGTTTATATGTTTATCATATCCTAACGTAGTGAATTGCTTGATTATCATACATATTCCTTCCCAATGATATAAGGATATACTTTTTAAATGTATAGCTCTGCTTTTGTCTCATAATTTTACTTGAACAGGCCGGGACTAGGTATCCGAAAAATAAACGGTGAAGATTGTTTGAAAAATCGGACTACATGTATCAGCGTTTGCAAAGGATTCTTCTCGACAATCGTAATCGCGAGCATCAATCTAGTGTCTGCATCCATATGACCCCAATATATCTAATAAGTCGCACTATACGTCAATCCACAATGAGCGAAAATAAGCACGAACCGTGATGTCATAAAATTGTCAGTGAAACAGAAATTCAACTCTTGCGAAGAAAAAAAGGATGACAGTAACAACGATTCAACATGTGTAGCATCAGCAAACAAAACAAAGCATCCGAAACACTGGAACATAAACCTTAACAATGATTAAACATAAAAATATCTTTCTTTTGTCGGAAAAAAAACCAGAGAAATAGTTTCATAGATATGCAGCAAGCTCCCTTTGCCAAGGGATCCGGCAGCTATAAATCTTCTTTGCGTCATCACTTTTACAAGCTTGGCAAGATCAAACACCATTTAAAATAAAGGTTCATTGCACAGATAATATGGTTCCACAAAAAAAAAAAGTAAAAGCAAAGAACGTCTTGCCATCAGCTAGAGCTACTGCTACAGCATCGTGCTTAATTCTTCGGACCAATGTCCTTGAGGGCACAGATCTGCTCCTCACCCATGGCAGACATGACAGTCACCACAAGATCCTTTCCATCATTAAACCCGTCCTTGATCTACAAAAAAACAGAAAATGAAGAGCTTTAGTCGAATACGAAGAAAAGAGATACAAATTACAATAACCCACCTACGGTAAATGAGTTTTTTTTTTCTTGATGAGATAGATACCTGGGTAAGCAGACTGTCGTCAGTGGGAAGCCTCAGATCATCCTTGGTGTTTCCATTTTCAGTCAAAAGACTCACCTACAACATGTCGAACTCCAGTTAGAGCAAACAAAATGGAAGAAATGCATGTCACAAGAAATATATAACCGTTAACATAACACAAACAGAGAAGAAAATTATCATGAAACTCCCAAATATAAATTCATGCATCAAAATCTCAAATAATAGATGATTCTACTGTCTTAATGTGCATGAGTTTACTTCCTTTGGTATCATCATTACCATCGAAGCGCACATAAATTCACATAACAATCAAAATTTCTGATGACATACTTGGAACTAATTGTCAAGAAAACTTACAAAGCCATCCTCAGAGATATCAATCAGCTGGTAGTCAGTACGGTTGACATGGGGAACCTGAAAAAGCAATGATAAATAAGCGGAGAATGAATGATCCAACTTAAAACCAAGAAATACAACACGTACAAAGATACACAATTTCACGATAGACAAATTTAGAGAAAGCAATTACATCACAATTGTGGGACGAAGGAACAATATCTTCAAGCTTCTTTCCATTGAAAATATCAATTGCAACAAAGTGACACTTAGCGTGACCGTGCTTTCCAGTTTTGGAGGTCGAGACTTCAACAACCTGTAATGAGAGCAAACATGATTCTAACTGAGAATGGATTAATCAAATAAATCCTTCACATAGAAATGATATACAAGGATGATGAGCAATAGAACTTCGGTTTTATCAGTTGGTCAGATAAGAAAAATTGGGATTTACGGTTCAATTTACAGCACAAAAACTTTAGATCTCAATAAGGACCAGTTGTAATCGTGTACTGTGTGTGCGCGTTTGTGCTAAGCCCCAACACAACAAATCTAGACCTAAACAAAGATGCCATGGATTTAATTGCCAGCCCTAATAACTGTAGCAAACGAATGCGCAATACTACTATGTGTGCTAAGTGATAAATCGATTGCGTCCAGAAGATTCGTTACTGACTACTCCCTCTGAGTACCCAGCATGAGAGCCAAACAGTAACAACAACAAATTAAAAAACACTAAACTCCCAACAACGAAATTGCAATCCTTTCCGATTCGACAACATCAACACCAGTAACAACACAACAATGAGATCATGAATAATCAAATACCAAAACCAAATCAACAAAATACACAGCAAAGCAAACATATTCAATCAAAACTCGAAACCCCAACAAAGATCTGGCGAAACCACAAAACACAGATGAATTTTGACCGAAAAACCCGGAAAAATTGCATCTCGAATTCGAAAAATTAGGGAAGAACTAAACCTTGCAAGGTCTGGCCTTGATGACGATGTAGCCATTCTTGCGGATGGTACCAGCCTGCTGGGGATAGGTCTTAGATGCGCCGGCGTCGGCCTTGGATTCGAACTGGTGCTCCTCGTCCGACATCTCTCTGCCTCCGAACTTGATGAGCGAGCTTCTCTGTCCCTCTTGGGTTTTCTCTTTGTTTCTGCTAAAACAACGAAAGAGGGCGACTTCTGGTTTTGGGACTGCAACCGGCTCTATATTCCAAGGCTTTTAGGTCATCTGTTAACCATGGTTAGTCAGATCGATTATCTACCGTTGGATCTGTTATAAACTTATCCAAATAGAATAGAAGAAAGAGAAGGTTATCCATCCCTTTCTTTTTTATTATTTTTTTCTCATCAATTTTCTTATTTTATTTTTTAAAATGAATCATAAATATATGTTGGGGTTGTTTTATTCACACCTCACATTTTATTGACTACACCACACATACTTAATAAACCTTACTTTTACTTTTTGAATTAAAATATTTTTTCCAATACTACCCTCACACCCACACTCTAAATATACACCTAACACTCAAACTCTTTATCAACATCTGGGTTTATGTCAATTGAGTGTTTAGTTTTCTATCAATTAGGGATTTTAAATTTCATATTTGAAGAAATTGGATCAAAAGCATCGAATGCAAACCAAGTTTTGCTAAAAATAGAATATAGCCTTTGCAATATTAGCAAGTGAATTCAAAAGATTGTTCAAGAGAATTTTAGAAGTGTCCATCGTCATCAAGCCATCACATTGAAGACTATTACTTCTATTGGCTCGAGTAAGGAGCAATAATGTGAGGATTATGACAAGTCGCCCTAAGTTGGTTCATGAGGTTTTCCATATTTATTTTCTGTATATGCCCAACAGGCAACAGTAAACTCCACCATATCAAAAACAAGCCCGTTCAATTTTCTCCGTAGAGATTTTAGCCAATCGAATGAAATATTATAAACACAAACTGATATGTGATAAATGACATTGCATTGAATTGTGTCGTTGAGTTCTATAGCAGGTGAGAGTGGTTTCGAGAGCTTGAAGAAAATAATATACACCAAAAATGATTTGGAGGTGTATTCATAATTTTATGGGGCCTAAATAGTCTTTTTGTATTAGAGTATATAAATAATATTTTATGTGAGGTGCATTCAACAATATGTGAGATGCTAATAAAAAAACCCTATATGTTTTCATACAGATAAATAAACTAAACTTTTGTGAACTAAATACTTATAACGGCATATGTTTTAAATATGAGTATCAACAACAAATTGTTCACGACTAAATACTTATAATTTTTAGTACGGTTAACTGCATATTTTTTAAATATGAGTATCAACAATAAATTGTTCGCATTTATTGAATGTCTTTTAATAGTATAATTGTTTGCGGTCCATAAGTTTTACTGAAATTGCAATTAATCATACAGAAAAATATCATATAAATAAAAGTTAAATTTATTTACTTGATATAATTTCACTCGCCATCAAATTGTTGCAAAATAGTAGAATATGCCGCATGGTGGTGGAATATTTTATCACTATCAAATTCACCACATTTCTTATCACAGTTGAACTAAAACCCACTTGGTTGACTTTTTCGTGTCTTCCATATTAATACTTATTCATAATTATATATAATAAATAAAAAATCACGAGCTGATAATCTAATAGTGAAAAACGAATTACAATGCCTTATTCAAACTAAAAACCAAGCTCTCGGGTACGCCACACAACAGTACTAATCTAGAAGCCAAGAAAACTCGCAATGATGCCTCCACTGCCAACTATTTGTGGTTTAGGTCACTCTAAACGGTTCACGTCTCTCCTCTTTTAAAGGATGCCGTGTTGGACTTGGACCGCACTACAGAATCATATGCCCATTACAACTCTTCATGGGCCCATCAATTGTTCCGACGAACAAAACCAATTAGTTAACCATACAAAAATGCCATATTTGCTTAGCTCCCATATTATTCCACAATATTTTCTTTTTCTTTGACCAAAGAATTTTTGAAAATAAGAGATATAATAATTTATTGAATAAAATTAATTACAATGCCCGAGCAATATAATTTCGAAAAAACAATTGGTTCTTCGATTTAATTTCAAGAGACATCGAAATACAAAACATTTATGATGCCAAATATGAGTAAAACTTTTATAACGATTGGTACGCACTGGACCGACCATGTTAAAGAAATGGGAAAACACTGTAGGTAAAACCTAAATTCGATGACAAAATACTTCATCTTCATTATGAATTCTTTCATATACCATTCCATTCCACCATGAGTTTGAGGCTTAGGGTTTTAGAGATGGAAAGGTTATGCAAAAAGGTGTAAATGAAAGGGAGAAATTGTGTATAATTATGCTACGGGTGCCATTGTGGCATGGCGTTTTATGTTAATGATACTATCATAAAGGACAAAAATTTACACGTAATATTATATCATTAAAACAAGATATCACAGTTCGATGTACTTCTGCTAATTAGAAGATATATCAATCATGAATATATGTGATTTATTTGGTGTCTCTCTCTGCGGCGGAGGACCACTTGTGTTATATTTGATATTGCATCTTCACGTGGAGTGACCGCAAGGGACCATTCCCTTGCTCAGAAAAAACTAAAACTAAAACTAAAACATAAAAACCAAAGCCTATAAAAAAACTAAAACTACTTTGAGCCGCTGACACTATGTTCTAGCGGTATTCATGTTATGTTTGCTTGTAAGTGAGATGTTTTAAATTCGGCTCCAATAAATGACAAGTTCAACACAATTACTACTGCCTATTTTGTGGCTTAGCTCAACCTCCACCCCTAATGTCGTTGTCTCAGGAAAAGAAAAGAAAAACTTTGAAATTAAATCCTTAATATATTGTTAATTGTGGACCACTTTGTTGAAAAATTGAATTGGTTCTCATGCATGTTTGCACATAGTGCGGTTAATTGAGTGTGAATTAGTCTATCTACTAAAGCATGAATCAAATTTTTTTTTTAAAGGGACCCACTAGTGGCTTTGTCACGGTAGTCCATCTTTTCGGGAGTTGAGAGACTCACATAGACATTTCAACCTCTTCTGGTCACTATCGTGTGATTCACCAGCATAAAAAATCTAATCCAAAACATGCCGTGTAGAATATGGGTTTGAAATTCGTTCCCAACTATTAGGTCATCCTGTAGTGGTTACTAAGCACGAATCATTCGCATTTTGTTTTATGAAGAAACATGCGATCCTTTGCAAGTTATTATGACGGGGTTGGCACTTGGCAACTGGCAACTTGGCATGCATGCCATGCTGCTTCCAATTCTTCCTGTACGAAAAGTCCTAAATGAGTGTGATTTGGCCTATCTCCTAAACTAGTCTTAAAATTTAGACCCATTTGACGGAGTAACTGTCCATTGTAAACAGTAACATCTGATCCGGTAACAACACTCACGAAGCTGCAGTTTGGCACCGAGGGAAAGTACGCGATTTTCGTATATGTTGATGGACATCCCGTGTTAACAAGCACAAGTAGTTTTAATGTGTAGGGACGTACTATATACATACACAGCCTGTAAATTTTGCTTTTGGTTTAACCATCGATGGTTGACGGTGGATAAGGTGGTCCAGGACATTACAGCGAGTGCCAGAACGAGCTAGCTCTCCTGGCTCGTCTGTGAGTCTCTGACTAACCACCGCTAGGCTCCCTACCGCTACAAGCATCCTGTTCGTGTGCATATAATACTGACAGACAGTAGCATATCGGACAGACAATGGAATGAATTCACCATCAATGTTCACGGCAGATGAGAGAAACACAAATCATAAGTTCATAACTAATACGAAAGATCTCACATCGAAGGAACTAGTTTTGCTTTAGAGTTTAGTCTACAAGGCTTCTTATAGAACCAAGTTATGAAATTCTGATAAGGATACTGCAACATCTGATTAAATCAAACTCCTTTGTATACAATATACATTAAACTTCCATTTCATGTCACCAGCAATGAGAAACGAAAGGAAAGAGCGAGTGCACGACATCAAAATTCCAAACAGAATTTCCATGGCTACTGTACAATTTCTCAAGGCGGAAAAGAAGAACCGACTATAACAGCCAACAAGAACAAGCTAATAAGTAGGAAAACAAAAGCTAAACCAAAAACACTCACATATTCCTTTTTTTCAGCTCAATTTGTTCTTCATTAGTTACCTGTTTGCTCGATATCTTTAAGAAGTCCGACAATCTGATGCATGCTTGGTCGCTTTGAGGGAAGGTCAGCTGTGCACAGATATCCAATCTTCAGGGCCTCCTCCATTTGGTCATCTGGTCCTGTGTCACGAATTTTTGGATCAATAGCGCTCGACCCTTTGTTCTTTCTAATCAATCCTCTAACCCAGCTCACCAAGGTTGCATCCTTCTCCTCTGGATAGTCATCGCCAAATGGCTTCTTCGAAGTAATCAACTCAAAAAGAACAACTCCAAAGCAATACACATCAGATTTTGGTGTTGGAGAATCATACTCGGACTGAGAAAACTCTGGTGGCACATACCCTGGTGACCCTTGAGAGATCTCTTCATCTAGGCCACTGCCAAAAATCTTAGCCAGACCAAAATCAGATAATCTAGGCTCTAAGTTATAATCCAGATAGACACTACTAGCTTTAACGTCTCTATGAATAATCGGAGGTGAGCAACCGTGGTGTAGAAATGCCAGTGCTCTGGCAGTGCCAAGTGCAATCTTGTGACGGAACCTCCACGATGTTAACAACCCTTCAGAACCAACATTTTGAATGTCATTGTTGTCTTCCTGTTCCCAAGTATCTGTGCTCCAATCCTCTGTTGTTTGCAGTACCCCGAGCGGCAAGTCATGAAGCAAATTCTGTAGATTCCCGTTCTCCATGTAGTCATAGATAGCAATCCTTTGGTCCCCAGCCAAGCAATATCCAGTCAATGGAGCAAGATTAGGGTGTTTGATTCGACCGAGATACTCAAACTCCCTTGCAGCTTCCTGGTCTGTCATTGTAGAACCATGGACCAAAACTTTCACTGCTACATGGATTCCACCCGGTAGAAATCCTCTATAAACTGGCCCAAATTTCCCTTCAGCCAAAAGGGTTCCTCGATCAAAGTTCGAAGTTGCAGATAAGAGGTCTGAGAATGTGAAATTCAACAATGGCTTCCCGAAAATCACTACAGGTACTGAATTTGCTTGCTTAACATCCGCAACCCATGTTGTTGAATCGGTCTGGAAGGAAAAGGGGCCTGATACATTTTGCTCTTCCTTGTGTGAGGTTTGTTTTAGCTCCCACATTCTGGTTTTCCTTCTGCAACCAACTGCTAGAAACAGCAAACCAGCGAGCAGGCATACCATTGAGAAGGTCAAAACCAAAGCAAGCTTTAGTCCCTTTTGCTGCCTAGCCTTATTGGATCGTGCTCTAAAAAGGTCTGGTTTTGCTGCAATGGGGCAGCTGTTTGTTGAACCAAAGAAAGATGCTTGGAGGGTTGCTTTGGAAATTTCAGAAGCACAAAGTGTCAAGTTATTGTAAGAGAAGTTGAACCTCTCCATCCAAGGGAGTTTCCCCAAGAGCGATGCAGGGATCTCTCCGCTTAAATTGTTGTTAGAAACATCAAAAACTTGGAGATTTCTCAAACTCAGCAATGGGATTCTGCCTATGAGATGGTTTTCAGAAAGATCAAGTGTGTTCAAGTTACTCAGCTGGGAAATTTCAGCAGGAATACGACCCGTAAGACTAGTTTTCGACAAGTTCAGGTACTCCAAACCCAAAAAAGTTTTCACATTTCTCCGGAATTCCTGCCTTGTAAAATTATTGTGGGCTAGATTAAGGTATTTGAGATTCTGGGATTGAATCCAATCAAGTAAAATTTCTCCACCAAGCTGATTCTCAGACAAATCTAAATAAACCAAACGAGACCAATTGTAGCTAGCATTGAATTGTACCTTTGAAACGTGGCCTTCAAACCGATTCCTGCTCAGGTCTGCCACCTCCAGCAGCTCCTTAAACACTCCCATCACTGAACCCTGAAACACATTTCCTGAAATGTTCAGAGAAGTAATGGAATTCATCTCCGAAAAATCGGAGTCCCGGCCTTGAATCCCATTCCCAGCAAGGTTCAATACTTGGAGCTTAGGCAATGCAGCACCAAATCCATCTGGAAGAGAACCGTTTAACCGATTCGACGAAAGGTCAATCCAAACCAGAGACTGACAACTCAAAATTCCTGATGGGATGCTCTTCTCAAACGAATTTCCATTGAGCTTAAGAACTCGCAGACTGGCAAGTGAGCTTATATCTGCAGGAATCTCACCAGAGAAATTGTTGTTGGAAACGTCGAGGGTTTCGAGCAGACCGAAGTTGCCAACGTTGTTAGGCAACGACCCGGAAATCCGGTTGTTGGAGAGAATAAGGTGCTTGAGAGAACCTAGGCTCCACAAATCCGAAGGCAGACTGGTGATTTTGTTGCTGCTAAGGTTTAAAGATTGGAGCTTTGTGAGCTTTCCGATGGTTGTGTCCGGAATCGGACCGGAGAGCTCCAAACCGGAAGCCTCAAATCCGATAACATTGTTGGATTCACAGAAAACTCCTTTCCACGAGCAAACAGGTGCAGAAAAGTTGTAGAGATTGGAAGAAGAAGATGAGGAAAAAGAACCCAATTTTTTCAAAAACTCAGAGACAAAGAACCCATCTGTGTTGGGCTGTTGGGAAGCTAATGGATTAAAAAGCAGGGAAAAAACTAATAGAGAAGCAAAGAAAATATAACCCATTTGGAAAAATAGTGCAGCAGAGAAAAGGGCGTGAGAAAGTTTAAACCCTTCTTTCTCTCTCTATTACTTTCCCACTCTAGAACTTCAGAAGCAGCATTGCAGTAACATAAATGGTTCTGGGTCCATCTCAGAAGCACTTGCTTGGGGAATCTGCAGCTCCATTAAATCCACTGCACAGTGTAAAAGAGTGGGTTTTGGGTTTTGAAGAAGAGAAGATTATTAGGCTAAAACTCCCAAAAAAAAAAAAACAAGAACTTACATGCAGGATTTTGTTGGGTTTGCGGTCCTTGTTATCCTCCTAAGAAAACCCCCACAAAAGCACTGGGAAAATAAGCCAATGGGTGAAGCAGCACATGCAAATAACAAACTTATTGGGTTCTCAAAGAGTTGACGGTTTTCTGGGGTTTGGAGAGTGGGGGAATGTGAGCTCACCTTTGGTGGTTTTGCAGGTCCATGACCATGAAATCCTGCAGAAACAAACAACCAAAAAAGAAGCAATTTTGTCTGTATGTGTGGAGAAGTAGAATATGTGAGCAGCAGGAGCAGGAGCAGGAGCAGGAGGAGGAGGAGAAGGCTCTAGTTTTTGCTGCATATATTTCGTTTAAAACAAACAAACAAAGGAGGCTGTCATGTGATTTTAAATGAAATGAAAACAAGGACACCGTGAGGAGAGAGGGAGGGAGAGGAAGGGGAAGGAGGGTATATTGGGAATGAGAGATTTTTCAATGTGTTCGGAACATAGAGCGCAACATCGCATGTTATTGTATAATTGGAGACACGCTAGAAAGAAATAAAAAAATAATTCCTTCAATTGTACAATGATACGTGGCGTTCTACTATGTGTTCTGGACATACTAAAAAATTTGTTAGTGGGAAAGAAGAAGGGGTAGACAGGAGTTTTAATGGAGGGAATTAAATATCTAGTATTTGGGTTGATGACAACTTTATGTTGGTGCGAGTTCAGTGATGTTCTTCATGGAGTGTTGTTTTTTTTTTCATCATTCATTCTTCTTCTCTAATTAAAAGTTGGTTGATATCTTTATTTGATTGAATTCCAATTAGAAATTGGCAATTTGCTACTATAGAAGCTAATCACCATCTTTTAATAGTGTTCTGATTAGAATACTGCCAATTAATAGTGTATTATGTAGTGTTCTTATGCACTATGTGGTAATTATTTGTTTCTACACATAAAAACTTGAGTAGAAGTGTTCGATTACATTATTCGTAGAATAATTTTTACAAAAATACGAACACATGTATTTTGCCTTATTCGGTCTTATGCCGGTTTTACTTTTAATAGCGTATAGACGTTAGTTTTTCATTTTGAAAAGTATCAATCTTTTGAAAACAAAATTTTTTGTTTTTGTTTTTAATCAAAATAGAACGGACAGTGCTAGTGCTATTCCCACACTTGTTTTTACTTGTTACATTACATTGTTAATTTTTTTGTCATCGATCTTCTTGAAATCATTCAATCTGAAGACCGAAAATTATAAAGAATATGTGATAAGTGAAAACAGGTATGTGTATAAGATTATCCACGAGAAATTATGACCCTTTCCCCAACTTTCCGTAAAGCATGATGGACAATCAGTTCATACAACTTTTCCTTTGACATTTAAATGTATTGATTTTCACTTTAAATAACTTAAATATGAACTCATGATTTGCCCTTAAACAATGTTACAAGTTGATCAAATGAAGGGAAGTATGTAATTTTCAGAGTAAAAATCTCTTCTCTCATATTCTCTCATATTCTCTCTCTTTCTCTCACATTTTGATTTTTGTCTTTTTGTTTCTATTGAAAAAATCAACACAACGTAACTTAATCATAACCGTTCACATAAAAAAAGAGAAGAAAAAGACGTAAATTATAAGAGAAGAGAATCATACTCCGTAATTTGGTGGCGGGTGGGGAGTGGGGGCGGGGGCGGTGTTAGGCGGAATATATTTCAATGGATTAGCTAGAAATGGTTGGTGTGATGTAGCGTTTTGTTGACTTAAACATATGCACTTCAAAAAGGTTATCCCAATGAGATTATGAGCCCCACTCATTTCACTTAAACAAGTGATTTACCCCCTAAACCATCATCACCATTAATTATACTTAATGGTGGGTCTAGTCTCTTAGTAAGATTCAAGGGACTATGATCACTCCCGTCAAGAATCAACCATCTCAACTGTTTATTTGGAGAGGAACTTTAAACACCCTACTGTAGCGATATTTCAAATTAATAAGCGACTTCTTATGTTTTAATCTTCACATATTTTAGCCGGTACTAACTTAGAATATTGAAATAATGGTGTACCGGTATCAGTAAGTCTCTCTCGTTCAATTAGGGATGGGTTAATCACATGATTAGAGTTAAAAAACAGCTGTAATGGTGTTGATGATTGAGTAAACTAATCCATGTCTTGTTTCTCTGTATATTTCGTTCCTTTGAGGATTTGGCTTGGGGTGTGACTGAATAATGAAAGTTAATAGAATATAATTAATGTTGTCATGCTGATTTAGACACCTTTGCATCGATCAAACTCAAAGCACATGAGGGCTTTGACAAGTTTAGACGACGACCCTTGTCCTAGTGGAGAAAGAAAACAACAAATCAAATTAAGTAATTATGTAGGTACGTGTTTGCACATGGGAAAATGCCCACTTTGTCAAAATCTTAGACGATATCACTTGTGAGTTATTTAATAGAGAATTTTATGAGTGTTTTTGGATGCATACGGTATTATCTTCACTAAAGGGTGAAAGATTTAACAATGATTCACATGATCTATCCATAATAGTTATTCCAAAATCGTTTTTGGCGAGAATTGAATATAAGATCTCTCACTTACAAATGAAGAAAAATACCAATAAACCGCTGTGCTAAAAGCATCTCCAATCGGAGATCTATATTGAGTTGTATAGAGATGGAGATTCTCCAAGTGATCAGCATTAGCGTTGTTGTGAAAAAGACACTTGCTCCATGAAGCATTTACGAACTTAAGTGTTTTCTATACCGGCGTTTCAAATCCGGCCGTAAGATTGATAAGACGGCATTGTATAGAAAGTGAGAGTTGAGCAGATCGGGAGCACGACAAGAAAGAAAATGGAGGAAGATTGCATCAAGTCGTAATAATTTGCACTGATTGTGGGGGGATTAAGGTGACGAGTAATAAAAAATCCACCGACACGCACAAGGACTAACGATAATTGAAACGACCAACCCCCCATAACATTTGGTTTCATGATATTGCCAATTTGCCAGCTGCAGACTTACTCCTCGGACAATAATGCTCTGTCACTGTTGTGTTGCTTCTCCACGAAGCCGCGAGGGCATAGCGTGAGTTGGAAAAATCTCGGGTGTAACCGGAGGTATTTTCCTCTCTCCGACTTTCTCATCAAGAGAGAGATGTCATCGAAATTTTACGATGATCACTGAAAGATGAAAAATTTAAGATCTTATAAAGTACCCAGAATTCCATACATCACAATAGAACACAACCCTCAAAAGTTATACTGATTGATTATAGGCAACCAAAAATAGATTTATAGCAAAACAAAAAGCTTAGTGTATCTCGGAAAGACCGAAAACACGTAATCCTTCAGCTAATACAATTATCCGTCCATGATAAATTCTCCCCACAGCAGTAAGATACAGTTCACCTGCTCTGAGCTCTCTTCCTCTCCACTCCAAACGCAACACAAATAATCGCCCCGTATTACAATTTCTCTCAACATCTACAGCAAACCAACAATCTGTCCATACAAGTTTGACTTATTCTGTCATATCCGGAGGGGGTGATTTCCAGAACCATACCTGTCTGGCTTTGTCTTTTTCATCTGTGATCTCTGGGTTGCAATCTTTTGGAATGGATTTGGTCCGCCAAATGTTTCTTTGGGTTGCCTTACCTTCTTTCTCTTTCCGCGATCATATTCTTCATCCCTGCATCAATTAAACATTCCACAACTTGTCAGAAGATTTTATATGTAATGCGTTAACTGGTGAAAATTCATGCTGATCTAAACTAATGTGACATGCAAGGGATTCCAAACTCACCATTCGTCAGGTATATAACCAATGCTGACACTCTTTGCACGGCTTGATTCTACAATACGAGGAGGAGGCAATTCTATTCCGTCCCAACGTGCAACTGCAACCAACATATTTTTTTGAGAGATGCAATCAGGAAATTATAACCACAATAACATTAGGTAACATCAGTTTCAATGGGCTTCTTGGTCATATTTTCTAAAAGACAGAACAAAGAACAAACAAAACAAAAAACAAAAAACAAAAAAGTAATAAAGGTTTATCCAGCATTCGAAACTAACAGATCAATTGGGTAGAAGTGAAGCTCAACTTGCCAATCAGCATAGATATAAATGCAGAAGGCATTGCAATTGTAAAGGCAACACATGCATGACTACATAACGGCATGGAATATATGCAAATACTACAAAACTACCAGCAACATGGATATATATGGTCAGGAGGGCAGAGTCCTAGATAATACACTCACCCATTGTCTCGTCAAGACCTCGGGTCAGCACACCAATCCCTCCATTTTGCATTCTGTCTCTTTTACAATTGTGTGGGGTATCATTTTCCCCGGTCTCCCGCAGATTTTCTTTTGAGCAAGAGCTAGAGACATTACCAATTTGTAGTCTTTTATCACTTGCAAGCACTGTACCATTCTGACCAACACTTTCTCTAAACTCACCCTTATTGGCAGCCATTAAAGAATGACCATGAGATTTCATTTCCTGCTTTTTATCAGTTCCATCTGCATCCTTTTTTAAGCCAGATTTGGTCCCCTTCCTCTTAGACTTTTGCTTAGAAGGAGTAGAAACCAAGGGAATTGACTGGGTTTGCTCAGATGTAGACGGCCCCATATCAGATAAGCAAGAATTGTCCATAACGTGTTTCTTAAGAAGGCTACTGGTATCTGAAGATGGGTGCTTACTCCTTTTGTGTTTTTTCTTCTTCTGTACGCTTAAGACCGCCCGGGAAAGTAAGCTAGGTCGTAACTGCATGGATGCAACCTTAGACTTCAGCTGCTTCTTTTTCAATTTTCTATGGCGTTTGCAATCAGAAGATTTCACAAGCATCGATCCATATGTCACAATTAATGAGGAGCCAGACAATTTTGCAGACTCATTAATTACTACTTTTTGGCCTGAATCACTAGTCTTCTCACCCAAAACATTACAAGCAGCACTTCCATTGGTAAAACTTCCAACCTAAAATATAAAAGAAGTTAAATCATGACAACACAACCTATCATAAAATGCATAAAAAATACAAAAAAAAAAAAAATACCTGACTAATTTTAGAGCTTGGTTGATCTGATGATTTTACAGTGTGAATTCCCTCCTTTTTCATACCGCTAGGAACTCCGGATGCCGTACTCAAGTCTCCCTTAGAGGATACAAAATTCTTCTAGATGCATAAACAAGTTAAAAACTCAAGCACCAAACAAAAGTAAAATATCAAGTAGGTAAAACTAGAGACATCAAAGTGTATAGAAGATATGTTGCATCCACTTACATTATGAGGGGTCTCATCTAGTATGGGTTTAGCAGCCTCAAGGCTTTCAGGGTCCTTGACATTGGGTGCTATGACACTGGAAACACCACTGTTTTCAACTGACCTTCCTCTCCCATTAAGGTCAGTTTTATTGCCATCAGCTTTTGCAGCTGTGGCATTTTCAGGATCCGAAGTGCCACCATTTCTAGTTGGAGGTGATGGTAGCATGTCTTTTCCCAATGTGGGAATTGGAATGGAAATCCCTTTCAATGAATCCTTTGGTAATGATGAAGAAGAATCTAAAACAGGTTCCTTCACACACACCATATTTTCTGCCGCATTTTTAGATTCAGAAGCACCACCACTGCTGCGGCTTGGAATGGAAAACCCTTTCAGCAAGTCTTTTGATAAAGATGGAGAAGACTCCGAAACAGGCTCCTTCATAGGCACCATATTTCCTGCCACTGTCTGGCAGTTAGTTGATGCTTCCTTCAAAAGGGGCACCATAGGTGGAACTATAGTTGATTTTTGCATCATAACGATAGATGAGGATGGACCACTTGATCTGCCCTCAACAGAAACATTCTGAACCGGTCCTTTGAAGCCTTGGTTGTTAGTGCAACGAGTTTTTAATCCAGCACCATTTGCATTGAAATTCTCCTTTCGAGCAACTTCAACAGGCTTCCTTGGTATTATATTTCTTCTATCGCGGACATAAAACAACATGTAAGCCTTCTGTTCTAAAACAATCCTCTCACTAACTTGGTATACCTGTTGCATCATAGTTGTGCAAACTTGTAAGAAACCTTGATTACTTTTTTTCATTTCATATGCAATTTAAAGATTGTGGATTTACTGCTGCCCTGTCCCTCAAATATGGTACTAGCATTTCTTTCTCATATATCAAGTATACCCATCCAATCAGAGTCATTCAAAGATAAAAACTCAGTACATCTTTGGACAAGGGACTTATAAAAGGGATTTGCAATCCCATTTGAAAAGTGGTTGGGAACCATAGAAAGGGAATATGTCAATTTCTGGGGGAACACCAGACCAAGGTTCAGGACCCAATACCCTGGACCAAGGGCACAGGCCAAACATGTTGTATTAAGTTCTTTAAATGAATCCTACCACACTTGATTGCTTAACCAAACAAGTAAGTTCGGGGATCAATCTCATCTTTCCAAAATCCCACCATTTTTATCCTTTGTTACTTCTAATAACTCATCCAAAGGGAAACTTTCAGCAGCAAATGATCATAATCAGTTTGTTGACATGGCACATCTAAGATCCATAAAGTTGGGTTACACCGACTTGGACAATCCAAATTGTTAAGTATTATGAGGAACAGTGATATCTAAATTATCAACTCACCTGGTTGTCATCAAGAGAGTACCACATGCCACTTGATGTGCGAACATAGCAATAATAATGGCCAGAATAGGTGGTAGCCCCACAATGAACAAGAACCCCATAGAGAGTATATTTCAAATCCCCTTCCTGTCAAGTAGAATGTAAAACAGGATTAGAATACAAAACCATGATGTGAATGGCACAAAACATAATCAAATCAGCAACATATAACTTTTGGCTTCCTTTAATGTGTTACCCCAGTCATAAACCTAATGGTCCAGATTCTAATTCCAAATTTAACCTTTTTCAGCAAAAAGGACCAAAATTAAGATACAGTTTTCAACAAGTATTGGGCAAGATTATGAAATATGAAATAAAATCAAGTAAACAGAATCAGTGACTTGCACATCAAATGCCACAATGTTTCTTTTAAATTGGTTCATTCGTCAAATGAAGAAAAAATTTAGAAGTAAAGCTTGCATGGCTAAAAATGCTTGAATACTTACGTAGGAACCACTAACAAATGGCTTCAAATCCAATGTAGGGCCAAATTTTACATGTCTGTCAATTTTTCGTCCAGGATCATGTGCACGAAATCGCTTCAAATGGATGGTAAGTACATAAGGAGGCTTTTGAACAGTCATCTGTTTAAGAGCCCGAACTTTCTGATTGCATCGTTGGCACTGATATTGCCTTTCCCCTCCATCTAACTGTTCTGAGGCAGTAAATTTTGCAAGTGCTTTTTGCAAGGAATCTGCGTTGAATATTTCAAGACTTAAATCTAAGAACGGGTCAAACTTGTTGGAGCAATAGGAGCACTGCAAACATTTGACCTGAATAGATAACAACAAATCGGGTTACGAAATATCAAGTAAATACTTAAAATCCTTACCTGTTTACCAAAAAAAATAAACTCCCATTCACTACAGTATCTCAAAAACCACAAAGTCTACCATTACAATTTTTACCTGGCTTCGAAGGCGACCGCCAAAAATCTTGTGTACCAAGCTCTTCTCGTAGGCACTTGGGGATTCGCTTGGCACACCAGAAGGTAAACAGCATTTATGCATGGATTCCAGCAAGTTTACCATGTATTCATGTGCATCCTCCTGTCTAGACTTGGTGAAAGTTCGAGATATGCCTTATCATTTGTCAAGGATTCCAACTTCAAGCATAGAAACAACAAAAATAGACCCAATACAACACTTATAAACTGACCCTGATCTTAACCTTATGAAAATGCAAAATTGGAATGGGGAAGACAAGAAACTTCTTGATGAACACTCCCTTAAACTTGCTCCAATCAGATCATTTGGGTATTAGTTATCCCCCTAAGAAATTTTTTTTAATGCTTATTAAAAATCAACTTTGACTGTAAACTATAAAAATAGAAAAAATTCATTCATAGAAGAATTTAAAAAAAAAAAAAATTGAATATTTTTATTTTTCTTCTTTATTGACACACTTGGTTGTCGAGCATGTTGAATAAATAAGAACTCCATCAACAAAAGAGAACGTTCTGTGGACAAACATGGGAGTCCAATGAGTACGTCCAACTATATATGGCAGAAATATATCACCACAAAACATTTCAAGGATACATCGTAAGTTAATGACTAGATCCTTTGGAACCAAAATTCTCCCGGTTGATTGTAGAGCAAGACTAACGTGCTTCTGGATGGCACATAAAGCACAAAACCCAGCAATATGGCCTGTAAAAACAAAATCAAACAAATTAGCTATGCACATAAATTCAACATTCTTCACACATGCACATGTAAGCACATATGTGCGCAGGCTTACCCCCACTTTACAAATGGAATATTATGACACTTTTTTTGTTTATGTTAATTCCTTCCATGCAAACACACAGACACAAATATGTGACATTTTTTTTGTCTATATTAACTTGTTGCAAACACATCCAAACTAAGGGCAAGTCTAGGGTTTTCGGAGGAGTCCTTACATGAATTTCGATGCTTTCCACTTTGCAAGTATGCAGCAAAAGGCTCAGTATATGTCAGACACTGCAACACTGAATTGAGATAACAAGTGTTCCCCATATTCCTCAAACCGGCACCCTGAAAATTACACAAACCATTTTCACTGTCATGCAACTAGGACCCAAAAGAATATTCGGAGAACAACCAAATGCAGCAATAGTATTACCACCAAACCATCACATAACAGAATATTGACTATGAAACAATTGAAAGAAAAAACAAATTCAACCGAAATTCGATTTGACATAAGAAGCCAAGCAACAAAACTCTGAATTCATCTAAACAAAACATATAACAAGCCCGAATCGAAAAATGCGAAATGATTCCATTTAACTAAGCAAAAGAAAGAAACATCATCACGACCAACCAAAAACATAAGTAATAGTGAATGGAAGTTAGAGAAGAAAGCGATCAAAGGCAACACTTTGACTCACAATTCTCCGGAAGGTGATGCCAAAGCTGAGCTCCGGATCCAACCCGTTCTCCAAAAACTCGGACCGATCCGTTTTCTTAGCACTCAAACTCGACTGACCCTGATTAGAGTTGCTACCGCCGTTGTTGCTGCTTCCAGGGTTCAAGGTCTCGAGCCTAAAGTCACCGCCACCGGCGTTAAGGCCATTGCAGGGCTTCCTCGCTCGGTGGAACTCGATACGCCTCTGAAGAGGATTCGCCCCGGTTTTCGATTCGGGCATTAAATCCGCAAAGCCCTCCGAATGGATTTGGAGCTCCGCCGTTTGCACCAAAGCGTCGGCCATTCCCGAAGCCCAAAAAGTTGCGATTTTGCAGAGAAAGTTTCGATTTTTGTTCTACGCGTATTGAATTTCTCTCTCTGGAATTAGAAATTAGGGTTCTAATAGCGGAAATATTTGTGGGGATTTGGGAGAAGCAGAGAGCTTTTTGAAGGCTTCTGCGAAAGAGAAGAGGCGATGGAGGCGATAGAGGCAGTATTAAACCCTACACAGGACACCCCAAGATTTTTGGTTCCAGATGGGCGCGGCCTACACCGACCAACGGTGGGGGAGATGTAGATGATTTTTTCCACGTGTCGCGATCTGGTACAAGTTGGAATTTTGACCAGGACGTATGAAAAAACAAGGAAAATGTCTAGTCGGAGATGCTTCATCAGGGTTTGACGACATGATTTTATTCTTCTTTTGGGTTTCACATTGAGAATGAGAATTCTCTTCGGATTTTTATTGTGAGAATTCTGAATATTCTCAAATTGTGTCCGTTTATTAGATATTTACGGTTATAAATCATTTAAAATACTTTTATTTAAAATTAATATATGAATAGTATCTGACAAAAATTGACCGCACATGTACGATAAACGAATATAATTTAAGAATTCCTAGGGTCTTCACAAATAGGACCCTCGTTCTCACTGTTATACCTCGTTCATAAGCCATTTTGGCATCTCCGGCTTCGTAAGTAGAAGATTTGGATTATGATTGTAACAGCCATAACTGTATTTCAAATCAATCATATAATTCAATTAAAAGTAAGAAGGTCCTAAATCTTTATGTCCCAATTTACGTATTATCACTTACTACTGAAAACTGCAAGGTCCAAAGTCTAAAAAGTTTGACACCATGCTTTCTTGGAAAAAAAAAAGGTATTACATCATATATAAAAATTATATTTTGTAAACTAGATGATAATTGAATTCTTTCATTAATAATTTAAAGGTTTTTTAGTTAAAATAGTTCTTGAACTTTGTATAACTCTTCACTTTGGTCCATAAGATTTAAAATCAATAAAAATGGTCTCTGAGATTGTTCATCATCAATAATTGTGGTCATTCCATGAAAAATCTCTATAAAATAAGAATAAAATGATAGAAATACCTTTTTTATCAAATCATTTTGGCCAATTGTTTTAAATTGAGGATATTTTTGTCATTTTGATCCTTATTTAACATAATGTTTTTACAAAATGACCAAAATGATTGATGGTGACAATCTCATGGACCACTTCTATTGATTTCAAATCTTATAAACCAAAGTTAAAAATTATGCAAATCTTGAGAACCATTTTGAATAAAAATCCTAATTTAAATCAATAATCTCTCTAACATCACCTTTCTCCTGAAGAGCATAGTGATCTCTTTCCCTCCTAGTAAGAGGAAATATCACATTGTGTGAGGAGTCATATTTGGCTTTAGTTTAGGGATATTGTTTGGAATGTTATTTTATAACTTTTTTGAAACTCTCTCAAATCTCTCAAATGTGATGCTATTTTTTTTATTTTTCAAATTCAATATGATATACTTGAATTTATAAATTACAAAAATGCCCTTGTAAGTAACTGTCTAGGATTGATCTAATTACACAATTGCTAAAAAAAAATTTGTCAAATGTAGTTAGAAGTACATTTATAGCGCGTTTATTAATCCGTAATCGGAATGAGAATAAAGAATTCGATTCCGATTACATATTATATATGTGTTTACTGAAATTGGAAGGAATCAAAAGTGTGTGGGGCCCACACAAAAAATGGAATCCAATTCCTGAAATTGGAGGATTTGGATTCCTAATATATACAAGGTATTTGGATTCCGGATTGCCCAAGCAATTGGAATGATAATTTTTTTTCCTTTATGCCCTCACTTACTTTCATTATTTCCAAGATTATCCTTTCAACCCTAGACTTATTTTTCTGAAAATGCTCCTAACAATTTCTTTCCATGTCCTTCTAGCTCATTAAGCATAATTCTATGCTCATTCACATTATGCACAACTCCATACATATGCCGAAGAGAAAAAACTACAACTTGAGCGAGAAAATTTAGATATTAAAGTCAATACTTAAATTTATAAAAAAATAAACAAAATCATTTTAGTATGTCTAAGAAATAAAAAAGCAATTTAATTTTTTCTTACTATTATATACTATATCAAATTTTATTAAAAAAAAGTACATAAAATATTTGATTTGAGATCAAGGACATTTTAGTAATCATACTAGTTTATATTCCGATTCTTCTGAATTAATAAATAGCTTTATGAAATTGTATTCCAATTCCGGACAATTTTAGTAAACAACTTCAACAGGAATCTGATTTTGATTCCATATTAATCTAATTCCTCATCAATCCAATTTCTCATCAATTCAATTTTTCTTAATTTGATTTACGGATTAGTAAACACGCTATTAGTTGTAAGGTAATCACTCTAAAACCCAAACAAGAATTCGGAGCCCACCAAATCCACTGGATTGGATCTACAATTTTGTCCAAGGTGACCGTAATGCCAGTTTGAGGCCGGATCCAATTTGAGGCCCATTAATTTTTTTCTTAGTTTTTCCTTTTATTTTTGTTGAAATAAAAAACGTAAAATAATTCAAAATTATATCATAAGAACTTTGAATTAAAGCTAACGTAAAAAAAAAAAAAATTGATTTGTGTCACCATAAAGTAAGATGATAAGATTAAGTAATTAAGCAAATAATGTCATCAGTGTCTTTAAATTTAAGTAAACCAATAGTGTCCAAATAAACCCAAACCTAAAGTTTACTATTTTCCAAAACTCCAAAAATGGCTTGAGTGAGTATCAATCATGAATCATAACCTCTATTTGGATGCATTCAACCTATTATCTTTCATGTGTTGTTTATTCTCCAACAACTGTAAGATACTGCAAATGTTATGTTCGGTTAATGAATGAAAACAGTTCCCTATTTGAAATTTTAACGATAGCTATATTGAGTCGTAGGGATAAAAGGATTGTAACTTAGTTAGCGATGAATATCCTCCTTTGCATCTAAGTTTCGAATTCAAATCATCTATCGTTCGTTATTGATTGTACAAGATAAGGATTGAATATAAAAATATATTGAGACGTAGAGTGGAAGTTATGGATGCACAAAGTGCATGGGTCCACCATCCAGAGTCTATTCTTAACCTTAATGTAAACCCAAAACCATTAGAAAGTAAAAAGCATCGTGGATTAAATTACCCTTTGAAGGTTTGAAATTTTTTAACTACTTTAAACAACCAAAGTGCAAATGCAATGATGTGCCGTCTATGGCCCGCACTTACAAATTGCAGTGTACTATGCTACACTGCTCTTAGAATGTGTGAGAAGGGAGATATTTTTTGATGTAGCGGAAATACGGTTCGGTATAATATGTGATATATAATTAGTTGAATTTTTTTTTTTAAGTTTCTAACTAATTGTATTATAATATTTGGTGTGTCAGTCTATGTGTCCGGTGCACTGAGAATGAAAATATTTTTCAATGAGTTCGGAACACGAGGTGACACATCATGTGTAATTATACAAGTCGTAAGACATTTATGCTAAAAAATTAACAACTTAAAAAATATAATTCTCCCCACTTATATAATAACACGTGGTGTAACACCCGTTCGCGGCACACTAAAAAATCTCTAGTGAGAAAGGCAGAAAAACGAGATTCACGAGTACTTGTTTTCTTTCCTATGTGGAAATTTACATTTGTCAAAAAAAGCCTCAGACTTGACATTTGGGGTATACTTTTAGGAGAACAACTCACTGAATTATTTCGAAAAATTATTACAATGACAGAATTATAATAGGCCATTTGATAACTACTTTTTTTTTTTTTTTAAATTAACTCATTTGGTAATTAAGTTCAATTTTTTTAACTAAAAATAAAATGATTATATCATTGAACAAACGATATTATTATTAATAATACATAACAATGCATAATTAATTTAAAAATACCGTCACAATAACTCTCTTAATTTAAATTGAGTTTTCTCAAAATTTCTCCGAATTGGTAGGTTATGGCAATTTTGGCACAATTTGAAATCAACATGAAGTCAATCACAATTTATGATTATTTATAAATGTGATGGGAAGGAACAAAGGGTCCCAATAAGTGTCGTGATTGGATTGGATGAAAGCCTCGACCTCTATGTCATTTTCTTTGTTTATTAGAATTAATTGTTCAAACTTCAAATTTTACACAAAACAAAGACAAGAATTGAAAACACACCGCACAAGACACGCTTTCTTACCGGTTGGAGCTGACTTAATCCACCAACCTTAAACTATTCATCCCCAACAAGGAAATTTCTTCCACCATAAATGTCCCCACTCCAAGAAAATAACATACCCCCATAAATTGATCGTTCGTTATTAATCGAGGAAGTTAAAACGCATGATATATAGAGAGATACGCTTAATTTGTGATCGTATCGATATTTGAAATTAATACCATACTACAATTGGAGATATTTTTTATATACTCGACATTCTAGTGTAAGACATGTGATCGTGTCAATCTACATAATGAATGAACCATAATTACACATCAAACTCAGGTATTAACGACGTAAATGGACTTCGAACATGAGCATAATAAGTCAAAAGTTAAACATATTAGAGTTCGTTTGGATATGCTTTTAAAATGACCAAAAATTTTTTTGGTGAAAATGTTTTTAGAACTAATCCTTAGTAAAAATGCAAGTAAATCCTGGAAAATCACTTAAATGCTTATTGAAAGAAGCACATAACTGGTGCTTATTCCATAAAACACTTCAAGTGCTTTTGGAACCCAAAAATATTTTCTCTAAAAACGTTTCCAGTTATTTTAAAAGCACATCCAAACAAACTCTTAGACTGCGTTATAAATTTGAGATACTAGTACAGTAATTTTCAACTCCAATGGGTTGGATTCGAAATTACCATCCAACGGTGGAGAGGCAAGGATGATCTAGAGCTACAGTTGACCCTACCATGGAGTATTTAATTATGAAAAGTTCAGGCCGGTCCGGAGCAAAGGAAGACCAACCGGCAACTGCAAACCAAAGAGAGAGAGAGGATGGGCAAAGCAAATTAGGAAAGACACCATAAAAGAAAAGGAGTCATTTTTTTTTTGAAATCGGAACGCTCCAATTCATCAATTCCTCCTCATCAAATCCCAACAATTCAAAAACCCACGCCTCAGAATCCTCCACTCTTCAAAACCCACATCTCATTTCCTCAAAATTCGATCAAATTCCCCTGCTTTCCCATGCAGTTCTGTTTTCAAATCCCCTCGTTTGCTTCTTAATCCTCTCTCTGTTCTCTCTCTCATACTTTTGTTCTTCAATCCTGTTCTTTTCACCGGAATTTCAAATTATCCAAACAATCAAGAATCCTATAATTTTCTTCAAATTTCTCGGAAACGAACTTAATCAATCCGAAAGCTTTCCGAAATCCAATCATGGGAATTCAGAAAGACAGGGTTCGATTCAACGTCGGAGGCAGAATCTTCGAAACAACCGCCACGACACTCGCAAACGCCGGCCGCAATTCGATGTTCGGAGCGATGTTCGACGAGGACTGGAATCTCCAATCCGACAATACCAACGAGTACTTCATTGATCGCAACCCCGATTGTTTCGCCGTCCTCCTTGATCTTCTCCGAACCCAAGAGCTCTGCATCCCGGCCACGATATCCGAAAAGCTTCTCTACAGGGAAGCCTTGTATTACGGCCTCCTTGACCACGTCCGATCAGCCAAGTGGGGCCCATTTGATGGCAACAGGCTGTGGCTTTCCCGGACAGTAGCCGGACAAGCTCCGGGCGATGGCACGGCGATTCGTGCCGGCCCGGATGGCGGTTGCTGCGTCGCCCATGGCTCGATGGTCCATGTGTATGATTGGATGGTGGAAGAGCACCCGCCAATCAACCTTGACTATCAGAGAGTCAATGATGTTGGTTGGGTCGACTCGGAGAGCATTGTGATCAGCGTTTGTGAGCGGCTCGGCCGCGGAGACGGCGGAATGGGGCTATTCAGCTCGTCGAACGGCGAGCTCAGGTACAAATTTCAAGTTAGTCATGAGAATCAAGTTAAGAGCTTTACTGCCGGAGCTTTGAGTTTTGGTTCGGACTACAAGATTTTTTCGAGCTGCAAAGGTCGGAGCAATGAGTACGGCGTTGGAGTTTGGGATCAAATGACCGGAAAACAGACCGATTTCTTCTACGAACCGCCCGGCTGGTCGCTCGGCGATGCTGACAAGCTGCAATGGCTACATGGGAGCAACTGTTTGTTGGTCGCAACGTTGTTTCCTAGAAAGGACAACTGTTACATAAGTTTGTTGGATTTCAGGGAGAAGAAGATGGTCTGGTCGTGGTCTGATATCGGAGCTCCGATCACCGTGGACGAGAAGCGGGTGAGAGATGCGATTGCAATGGAGGACAGCAACTCGATTTGCGTGGTGAACGAGTATGAAGATTTGGGGTTTATCGACATCAGAAACTCCGGCGGAAGCGTGAGGTGGAGCTCGAGGAGCAGGCTCATGAAGGGGAAAATGCCTGATGAGCCTTGCTACCCTAAGCTGGCATTGCATGAGGGGCAACTCTTTTCGTCCATGAACGATTCAATTTCGGTGTTTTGTGGTCCTGAATGGGTTTTAACGTCCAGGCTCCGGCGAAGCTACGGAGGTTCGATTTGTGACTTCTCGATAGGTGGGGATCGGCTTTTCGCTCTTCACAGCGAGGAAAATGTGTTTGACATATGGGAGACTCCACCTCCTCCGATCATATGATTCGCCTTACGATTCCTGATGTTTTGAAGATCGCGTTTTTCATACATTATACATGATTTTCCTGTACTGTTAGATTGTAGGAGATGGAGAGTTGCAGCAGTACTTATGTAGGTTTAGGAAATTTAGGGATACTTCAGAGTTCTGAAGATTTTATAGGGTTTGCTGAGCTCACTACAAAGAATCGAAGTGTTTGCTTTACCTACTATTAACCGAATGAAATCGATTGCTTAACCGCCGTAACTAGAAATGTGGTATCTTTGCACATCCACTGATTATAGGTCATCTGTCATAAAACGAGGACAGAGATTTTTACATGTGATCGGAAATACATGAGACGCAATGGAATAGGAAGGGCGGAATTTGTCCCCGTTGCACCCAAGTTTTTGTCCGCTTTCGGACAGACCCTCTCTCTCTCTCTCTCTCTCGCTTTTTTGTCGTACGCTTTGCCAAAGTGATCTCCTGCACATATTTTGATGCCGCGTAAGACGCTTTGGTAAAGATTCCAGATTTGGAGGGAGATGCCCTTTGGCATGTGAGCAGTTGCAACTGCCAACTCTTTGCAGGCCAAGGGATTTTATGAATTGCATAGCTTTAGACAAAGTGGTTAGGTTTAGCCTTCGAATATTATGAACCTTCTTTGACCTCTTCCTCCGCTTTTGTATATTCATTCTATAATGCTTACCAAGCACGACTTCATTCTGTTTCCACTCAACGTTCATGCGTGAAAGTGGGGAGAAACTTCAGCAGGGTTGACTAATTAGGGCATCTCATATACCAGGTTTGAATAATGCGGGTTTCGTGCGACCAAAAAATGGGGGTCTCCAGTCTCGTCCTCTTGTCCAATGTTCCCAGCGCATGACATAGTCGGGCAACTCTACCAAGCTTTCTTCTAAAAGCGAAGTGGGATTTTCTTCCTATTTTACTAGAGAACCCTACATAGAGACATCAAATACTTAATTAAACTTGACTTCCTTGTTGTATGCGCCTGCTTAGTATTTTAATGTGTCCCTATACTTAATTAGTAAGATATGAAGCTAACTAACCTGACTTTAAAGTAAGATCAAGTTCTACTTAATTTACAAATTAGAGAAGCCCTTGTCAGCCTTTAAAAAATGATCAACACTAATTCCAACCAACATTACCCTTACCAACATCTAGTTTAATCCATGGCCTCACTGGGGGGTTCTGACTCATTTCTTCGATTTCAGTGTGGGCACATGTTATACCGTTGTAGCAGGACGGAGTATTCATTACGGCTGCCACACTACGGCAGCAGACCCAATAGGGTATGGACCAAGGGCAGAGGGGTAAGGCTGGTTTGTGTGCCGGGTGGACGGGTCATGTGGTATGAATGCTCGTACTGAAGTTTTTCTCGCTATAGCAGAGGGAAAACCCCACAAAGGTTCAAGAAGAAATCAAACTCTAGAGGATTACTATTGTAATGCATGATTAGCTACTATAGTTTTACCTTGACAAACGCCAACGCCTGCGTAAGGCGCTATAACATGAACTTCCGGGAAATTTCCGTCAATCGATTCTCCATTTATAATATAAAAAAATTCTAAAAAAGGAGTGTAAACATAAGCAATAACACGTAGAAAAATTGGGATAGCATACCTATCTTGACCCAAAAGGAAAAGGTAAGAGATAAGCACCACAACGGCTGTGACCCTACGAAGCACACAAGTAGATCAAGCATAATCGGGCATTGCTTTTTTAAGGAACTTAATTGGATGAGACTCGATTCCAGGGGCAAGTTTGTCAAATGCAACGTAATTCTCCTCCTTGTCGTAAACATGGCATACCGTCAGTATCGTCTTCATCAAACGCCAATTCCATGTAGCCTCGTTCATATACTGTTAATCACATGGAAAAAAGAAAAAAGAATGAAGATAAATCGTTTTGCTTTCTTATGCCTTTCGAACCTTTTTGACCGCCGCTTTTTGAACAGTTCTGCTTTACATTCAGGTCATATTTGTTTACGGCTAATCACAATAAGAATATGTAGAAGAAAATGATGATATCTACCTTTCCCCAGTTTTCTTGAAGAGACTTGTGAGCTGCACGTAGGTTATAACTTGGAATCCTTGGAGATATGTGGTGTGGTATATGGACATTGATATCATGGCAGAGGGTCTCGATCCTGTTGAGAAAATAATGGATCCGTTATAAAGTCTATGTAAGAACCGTTAATGTCTCAGTTAATTCTTTTTGGATGAACAAACAAATCGGTAAAACACTTTAAGAGTGTGGAACACAAAGAACGAAGAAAGCGCCATCAGAAATATATAGTATCTCCAGTAAAAGCTGACTAAACTGCCTAACCATGTTTGTTTAAAAAATACAATCATGTCAGATTAAAGATCCAAATGACATAACGAAGAATACCATCCGGGGTAATCACAATGCACTGTTCCATTAAGTTGAGCCTGAGCAGCATTCCACTCATCCGCAGTCTTGAAAGGTATATGAGGCGCAGTATGGTGTACCATTGTGAATGTGCTCATCTATAGATCCATGCAAAATTGAAAAACAAAATTCAGAGAAACCTCGATAACCATAAAAATGGTCAAAGCAACAGCAATACATGCTAATTACTGCAATCAAATTAAAGCATAAGGGAATTGGAAGTAGTGTTACCCAAAAGTGATATCCCAAAAATGGCATCAGCCAAAACTTTATCCATCCCAAGATCCCTGCCTTGTACACGATCAATGGCCAGCCAATCCCCATAAACGCAAAAACACAAGCCAAACTTATCTTCACCCTTTTCAATTCACTCGGTCTGAACATGTTCAAATCGAAGTGGACGATCATCCTATCATGAAAGACGAAACCAAGTAAACCTTATACAACATGTTTATTGGATGTACACAAATTAAGAATCCTGACTAAAGATCTCCATTACTTATTTAACAACCGCAAACAAAAGAAAAATCAACAATGTGTGATTCCTTTTTTATAGTTACATACCAATGAGCTATTGACATCCAAGGCCGAAGTGGGCCATATCCATAAATGATTGCCTGGCGAAAAATAGCAGATGAATCAAACTCGTCTTTAGAAACAGGCTGCCAAGCTGTATCCTCCACCAACCTAAAATGATGAGGTAAAAAGAAAAATTCAAGTTAAGAGTTAGAAACATACTTAAAACATGGAAACATTACGCCTATTCAAGAAGTTATGATTTAGAAACACACAGACATGTTTGTTTTTGCATGATGACGATCATGCTTAAACCGCCATGGTTCGTATGGGTATATCAACGGCAGAAAGGCCAGCGTTCCAACGATGTCTTCCAGTAATTTGTTTTTTGAGAATGATTTGTGCGCACAATCATGACCTATAACAAAAAACTTCACAATTTGAAAGGCAAAACGAAAAAGGAATGAGTTGGCTTTAGATATATCATAGTGATCGATTAAAAAAAAAAAAAGAGTGAAGAAAGTTACAAGAACCAATACTATAAAGATAAGTGCTTTGAACAAACCCCAGTAACTGCAGTCCCCGTCCATGCCCAAGCCAGAGGAAGTAGATACCATGGGGCTTTCGAAATCATAAAGAGCCCCAATGCATAGGAAGTTGCAGAAATTAGAACTGACTTCCATGCTTTCACATCATCAATCTCAAACACCTTAAAATACGAAAACAAGAAGAAAACAGTTACATTTGGGATTGTTTACATTTATCAACAAATTGTTAACTGGAATCAATACATTGCAATTGCATAGAAAAAAAAAATGGTGGGTTATACTATATCTTCCACATATACTATGGAAAGAAGATTTCTTTACCTTCTTTTAAACTACCAAATGGAAACTAAATCGAAAAACAAAATGGTTATCAAACGGGCGCTAAATTCACTCATTTGAACAAACTACTGGCAGTCTAACTCACAAAGAATCCCCAGAAAAAAAAATGTCAAAAATCCTAAACAGATGCATCAGGTTAAAAACAAGTTGCATTGGTGGTGTGGCTCTGAGATTAACATTATCCGAAAAGACAATACCTTTTTCGGAAGGGTCTCGATGACATCCTTCAGCGTAACGTTATCCGGAAGTGGCTCTCCAATCCGTTTGAACCCATAACTTTCAGCCAATTGTTTTCTGTACTCGGCACTGTCAGCTTCCGGAGGCGGCGCAACTGGAGCGGCAACCGCCTGCACAACCGCCGTCCAATTTCTACGACTCGAACATTGCTGCCTTTTGATTCCCTTTCGGAGAGCGCCGCCCAATCTCAGATAGCAGATTCGTGAAGAGTAATGGGTCCCGATTCTTTGCCTCTGAATTGGGTTCTGATGGGGTCCCTGCAACCCAAATTTCCAATATTTGAAAAACCAACACTCAAATTTCCAAAATTTGAAAAAACAAGAGTAAAAAGAGAAGATTTGAGCAACTGGGTATCAAAATGTAGAGCTTTACCGTTGTGAGGAACGCAGAATTTGCAAGCCTGCACGCCATTTTTGAACAGAAAGCAATCCCAGCTCACAAGGACCCCCAACACACCAGAGCCGCTTGCTCCCCTTCTGCAAGTGTGAGAGTTGAAGGGTGAAAAGGATAGTCTTTTTTTGGTGGAGAGTTATAAAAGGGACCGCTGCGGGTGCGGCTTGCGTTGCGCTCTGATTCCGCGTGGATAGATTTTCCGCAACTCACTACAACCTCTAGTTGTTATCTGTCACTCGTCGCTCTTCCCGTCGACATAAAAAGTTGATCTTTCCATACAACAATGGTAGTCAATTGGTGTGAAAATTTCGTGCCTAGTGTATAATGATGTATATATTTGTTCTTTTGTTTTTATTGAGCTGCCTAATTTTTAGTACTTAGTGGGGCAGTGTTTGAATTAGTCCCGCTATGAAACAGACAGACGTCTTTTTAATAAGTAATGCATAATATATCTATGTTATTGCAACAAATATAAAAAAATAGTAGTACTAATATTATTATTTGTGGTGCATCTTTTCTTTGACAAACAAAGTATTGTTTGTTAATATTTTTTAATAATGTGTTGATATTATTGTAACCAATGACGAATATCAATGTAGTTATTTGTTCCTTAATAGGACTTTCTAAACATATCATTTATAAACATGCTTGACTAAAAGTACTTTTAAAATGATTGAAAACACTTTTAGAAAAAAATATTTTTGGGTTTCAAAAGCAGTTAAAGTTGTGCTTCTTCCATTAAGCACTTCAAGTACTTTTCTAAGATTCATTTGCGTTCACTAAGGATTGGTTCTAAAAATAAAATGTTTTCAATTATTTTAAAAGTACCTCCAAATGAGCTATAATTAACGTAATTGGACAGGAGTATTAGTGGTAGAACCAAGCATTTAATCATACAACACAAAAATGGCGTCAAGGGTTGGACATATTTGGGCCCAAAATACAAAAATGATGTTATTTAAATACACAAAATTGCCATATTTCTTGATATAAAGCTCATTTGGATATACTTTTAAAATGACTGAAAACGTTTTTAGTGAAAATATTTTTAGAACCAATTCTTAGTAAAAATGCAAGTAAATCCTGAAAAAACACTTAAAGTGCTTCATGGAGAAAGCACATAAATGATACTTCTTGCAGAAAGTACTTTAAAGTGCTTTTGGAACCTAAAAAGATTTTTTCTAAAAACACTTTCAGTCATTTTAAAAACATATCCAAACGAGCTCATACTCTTTAACATACATAACATAACTACCACGCCTTATAATTCATACATAACGATCACGCTTTGTTATTCATACATAACGACCATGCCGACCATGCCGACCACGCCTTGTAATTCATACAATATTTTTCCATGGGACATGTGAAGAATTCGTGTAAAACATTCATGATAGGATTTGTGTGATACATAAAAAAAATTGAATTCCACTTCTCTCTTTTGGACTGAGACTTTTCTTGGGTTCGTGCATTTCCACAAATCCGACTTCCAATAGGCCAACAAGAGAAAACATGGGAAACGATTTTAATATTTTTTGCTTTGTTTGACGGGAATTACTTTTCCTTTCTTCTTTTCTTTTATGCTAAATTTATTAAGTTATGTAGATGCAGAGTGACAAACACACTACTTTACCTAACTTAATTAAGCTTAATTTATAATATTGTGTTGGGACATGACTTCTACATTCTTTCTTGTAATTGTCTAGTCTGGATAAGACAGCTATGGATTCAAATTTTTTCCTCCTTGATCTTGGACAAAATTGTGTCTACAAAACAAATAACACCTTAGGTCAAGGCCAAGAGCCTCACGCGCCCATGATGAATTTTAGGGGGGGGGTGGCTTTGGCAGATGCCAAAGTTAGAATTTTGAAAGAAAAATGTTTGGAGAATTTTGAGAATTTAACAAGAGAATTCGAATTGAGTTTTGGAGAGAATGAGATAGTATTTATAAAAGTGTGGCCGGCCCCTTTAGGAGGAGGAGGAGGATTAGCCACTTGGTTGGTATTTTGGGTGAGGTCCATGATTTGTAGCTAATTAGGAATAATTGAATAATAAATCAATTAATTAGCTAATCAATAGAATAATTCCCTAATTGATTAGCTAATTAATATAATAAAAGAGGAATGATTTGGAGTTACCTTGTGGAAAGGATTTGATGAGGATGGATGAAATAGGTTTTGAATTATTACCTATTTTGGGCACTTTTGACTTGGTTGAGGGATGATTGCCCACTGCTTGCGCGTAGGAATCCTGGTGTGCTTTAAGGGTAATTTTGTCATTTTCATCCAAAAATCCACATGGCACCTTGTGATTATTTTTGGCTCCACAACAGCAACATAGGACATAAGTAGAGGTGGCAAATCAATACATTAGTTTGATTTCACATTTACACCTACCAATCTCACTCTGATATTATGGTGATATCAAGTTAAACGGGTCGTAAAGAGTACCCATTAACAACCTAGTAGGTTGATTTACCACCTCTAGACATAAGATTATGATGTTTTAAGATTAATCCAAGCATGCTCCATGGAACAATTCTCAGTAACAAATTTGCAAGAATCTAATCACGCCATATGCGACTATGGTGTTGGACATTCTCTCGCGCCCACTCCAAAGAGTGCACCCTACTAAAATGTTCATTTTTTTTTCAATATGCAACTGAATAAGCGGTGAAGGATACTATCGATTTTTTACTTGAAAGATGATTAAGAAAATTAACGATCCGATTAGAATTTATAACATATATACAATAAAAGTTCGTTAATCACAATTGAGTGGCCAAAAACGTACATCTTTCGGCGGAGTTTTGATGTTTTGCATTGATCATTGATCAATAATCATGTCAATTCCTTCAGAAGAAGAATAATATGAGGTCATGGTCGCACTTGTTACAGATTTTGGTCCCACACCAGCCGGCTAAGGACGCCATCTTCCCATCAACCAAATTAAATGACATTCTCAATGGCCTTTTGTTCTGGGACTGAGTCAAGGACCTGTCCAGACCTGAAAGGATTATCCATCTTGTGCCGTAACATTGAGATGCTCTCACCTCGAATTTAATATCTGACAATATTTGAGCACATTATTAGTAATTTCGGAGCGTTTTTAAGTTCTCATAAAACAGTTTTAGCTCTTACAGACAGAATCACAAACACGTCTCGAATATCATTTCTCCCACAAGTAGAAAAGAAAAAAAACCAGTGCTTACAGAACAATGGCAATTCGCTATCTTTTCCTGTTCATCTTCGCACTTCTGCACAAACCTCACAAGATTAATTCAAGTAAGCATGTTTTCTACAGTTAATTTCTTTTCCTAATCCATCAGTTAATCCATTTGACAGAGTTTAATTAGTCTGTTTTTTTCTTTTCGTTTTCTTGACCAGGTGCTTGCACATTGGATTTTACCAGGTTCCCTTACGAAGCGCAAAGCGAGTGCTTTGACATGGATGCCGCAGCTTCTTCGTGTTGCAGCTCTGCCCTCCAATCTCTCTTCCAAGCAATGACTCTAAAATCTAGCCAATCCAGATCCGTATTCCTCGAGTTTTTGGAAGCTCAGAATTGTACCAACATGTTCGAAAATCTTCACAACAGGATCAATCTTAACAAATGTGAGCTCCAAGACTTTATCTCCTCTTCAACACGGGGCCTGTGTTCGAACAATGTGGATCAAATTATTGATCTTATTGGGGTTGAAACGTATAACGAGTTACGCTTCAATTGTAAGGACTTATCTAGCAGGAATCACAGCGATGAAGTGTGTTTCGATTGCGTTGTTTCTTACAGGAAAACCTTGCAAGCTCTAAAGGAAAGAAATAGATTAAGTGACAAAGGGTGTGCTGAAGCTCTACTTGTTAGTCTAGCTAGCTCAGATGTTCAATCCCCAAACTTTGTTCAGGGAACTTTTTCGTGTTTGTGGAACGAGATTCGTAAGATTTCTATATCGATCCATATATTCGTTAGATTTCTTGGACCACAAGGTTTCTCTTATACTTGATTTTTCCCAGACTGATGATCCTGTTCTTGTGTTTCTGCAGAGTCTCCATGGCCTACACAAAAAAGTCCAAACAAAGCCTATATCTTGGGATCCAAGAAACTCCTTGCTATAGTGATCGTGGCAGTGGTGCTGGTGATTTTAACTCCGATTCTTTATAAGATTACCAGGAAGCAACTAAAATATGCAAGCGAAAAAGATATCGAAATCCTATCCGGTGAGCATTCTGTTAAAATTAATTAGCCTCTTAAATCCAAGGATTAACAAATTAAGAAGTGAATGGCTACTCATATATTTCGTTGTTGCACGCGGTCATATGTAGTCTCCAAGAAGACAACAGAGGATGAATTAGTGAGTTTCTTCAACTGCTCCGGTCTTTACATATTCTCACGAGATGAAGTGCTGAAAGCTACCAACTATTTTGACGATTTAAACTTAATTGGAGAGACAAAACTTGGTATGAATTATGATCAGTATTATGATGCTAATCATGATTAAATATTTTGATTTAGTACACTCAAATATTGGGTTGAGGTTGAAACTCACAGATCCTTTCAGGAAAATGCTATGTTGGAATAATGCCGAGTGGAATGCCAACGGTGATTAAGAAACTAAACCAGGGGATTAGGGTTCCGAGTTTTGGGAATGAGGCGTGCCGGAAAGCGAAGATTAGGCATCCTAACCTGGTGAGCACTTTGGGGTATTGTGACAAAGGAGAACAATGTCTTGTTTACGAGCACTGCGTAAATGGTAGCCTAGCAGGCTGGCTATTTGGTAAGACTAATCAGTGTACTTTGTGCCGTATATCTGCATAACCATATGCAGTAATTAAACACTAATTAGGATTTAGCAGGTAATGGAGCAGGTAATGTGAAGGCACCAATCTTGACATGGGAACGTCGAATGCAGATATCGATTGGGGTTGCTCGTGGATTATGTTTCCTCCATGCTAATCCCTTGGACAAAATGGTTCATGGAGATGTAAAGGTAAATAATTAATTTTGGTTTAGACTTTAAACACCATTAAAGAAACTAATTACTATTACTAACCATTGAATGACTGTCAGGTAGCAAACATATTTCTGACTGAGAAACTTGAAGCCAAGATCATAGACTCCGACTTGTCAAGCTTCAAGCCACATGAAAGAAAAGGGTTGCGAACCATCAAAACAGACGTTTTCGATTTCGGGTTTCTTCTGCTCCAAGTTTTGACAGGAAAGAAGGCAAAATCACTAATTGAGGAGGTTTGCTCTAATCCTAATTTCATCTAGAAACTACATACAGTCTAGAAATTCTTTGTGCATGACGTTAAGGGCCGAATTTTGTTGGCTTGAGATGGTTGAATGACCAAAACACAAAACCTTGTGATTAATGGCTGACCTGAACATCTAGTTAGCAGCCATTGAAGTCGATGTGGAGAGTTTGAAATCTGCGGGAAGCAACTTTGAACGCCTATGGTCTTCTACAAAGCACCCACCCTTATCAACTCATTCAATGAAGTCTGTATGTTGTGTCGTAGGGTTTGCAGGGACTACTACGATTGTATAGCTTTTAGGGTTTTTACTTTTGTCCATTAAAGAGAATTCATCACAGCCATTTAACCTCGTTTAGAAATGTTTTTAACATGGATGAAAATGCTTTTGATGAAAATGTTTTTGAAACCAATTCTTAGTGAAAATGCAAGTGAATCTTGGAAAAGCAATTGAAGTGCTTTCTGTAAGAAGCACATAGGAAGCACTTTAAGCAACAAGTGCTTTAGCAATCCAAAAATATTTTCACTAAAAGCGTTTTTAGTCATTTTCAAACAGTTTTAAATAAGTCTACGTTATCATATCAAGACGTTAATGACATTAACTTGCCCTTTTAAGACACAACGGTGATTTCATGTAAGCATGGTATTAGACCCTAATTACATTCTTATTGATTTGTAGGATCATTTTAAGGTTGATTTATGTTGGAATTCAAATCCAACCTTAATGTTAGAATTCAAATCCAACAAATTGTGGTTCCATTAGGTGTCTGTTTAACAAATAACGGACGTTCTATTGTAACCTAATTGATACGTGTCATATGTGTTGCAAATTTATGCAGGCAAGAGATGCAATAATGAAAGGAGCAAGTATAAGTGCCATGGCGGATCCACGGTTAAATGGGGCTTATGTTGCCTCTGAATTTCGAAATGTCTTGGCCATAGCCGTTCGATGCACGGCTCCGAATGAAGGGGAAAGACCATATATGGAAGAGGTTGTAAGGAAACTTGAAGAAACACAGAATTTAGTTTGAAGGATTGAAACGTATTTTAGGCACATTAAAATTTTCTTTTTTTTTCCGTTATTTTGGCAAAAAAGAAGAAAATTTGATGCAACCAGTCAATAAGTGGATATGCGGAGTTGTATTTTTCTTTATACCATGTATTTCAAAATCTTGGTACGAAAATGTAACAGGCGCTAATATAATACTCTTGAATCTTTTGTTAAGGCTTCCGCTTTAGTGTAATGAAATTAGATAAACATGATCACTTGTAAAATTTGTCACGTGATCAAAGATGTGGACACATATAGTAGTTTAAAACTAGTGATACCCAATAATTTCATGTTTGAGATGAATCTTTAGATAAGGGCTTTTCGTATCACGTTTCATTCTACCCACATAAGGGATATCTCAACATTCGAAGAGCAACTTGCATAGCACGAGTAGATCGTCACCATTGTTATGATGCGTTTGACACTAGTCTTGTTGAATTACCAATATGAAACACCAAAATTCTTTTTCTCCATTCGAAACTACATAGCGAACATGAATGACATTGTACTTGTGCCATATATACATTCAAGTCCACTATTATGGGCCTAGAATAATCAGTTCAGTCCAACAACACAAGATAGCCCAAGTTGGCGCCAAGCCCATCTATATAATTGCTTGCTGTTATACATATCCAAAAAGAAGGAAAATGACCTTCGTCGGATTTCTTTTACTAGGAATTCTATAGATTTTATGATAGTGATCGTTCATTGTACATCGTATAATTAAAAATTATTTTAAATTAAATATAAATAGTACCTAATTAAAATTGACAGCACAAAATCCAGAAAAAGTATCCTCGATCATTTTCCCAAAAAGAAAAGGAAAAAGTAGTAGGGAGCCACGTTGACGGATAGAAATGTATACACGTCGAGCAGTGGTGGTGTCCACGTCATTAGAAGCTGACAGTGCCAAGTCGGTTGGTGTGAAATCCCAGCAGCTTGCTGAAGGAAAGATACGAATCGCCTAACAGAAAAAAAGAAAAAGTTGCAACGAACCACATCATCCATCACACTCTTCGTCGTCGTCTTCTTCGACAATCCAATCCGCAGCAAAAAAATCAAACCATCCAAAAAATCGACACAAAATCCGAATTGAAATTCGTTCTTTTCTCAGAATCCGACTGCATTACCGTCCAGAATTCGTTTTCGCTACACCAAAATCCTCGTTTCTATCACAAATTTAATTTCTGCATTATATAGATATATATATATATATATATATATATGTGCGTGTGTGTATATGGACATGCATGCGATTGATCGGCGATTGTAGATTGGGAGGGAGAGATTGGGAATAGGAGGCGTGTTTAGGAAGCAGAGATGGCGTTGCTGCGCAAACTGTTCTATCGTAAGCCCCCTGATGGACTCTTCGAGATCTGCGAGCGAGTTTACGGTGCGCCTTTCTTCCTTGATTTCTTCGGTTTCTGATCCTGCAGCTTTCGAATTTTTATTTTTTTTCACATGTGAACATGATAGAAATTCTGTGATGCCACTCCAATTTTGATCTTATATATATATAGTCCTGCTTACATTGTGTTGTGTGCTTAATTCAATTGAGTATGAATTCCGAATTTAGGTACAATAGCTCGGTTTTCTGTTAATTTGTAAAGTTAATTAGCGTAACTGTAACATCATGTAATTGAACCTGGCATTTTTTCATGTCCTACTCGGTTTTATACTCCACTCAATGGGCGACCCCAAGCCAACGACCCCCCCCCCGGGGCAAAGTGGGATCGGGGAAACGTCTATGGCACGCAGCCTTACCCTTGCTTTGCTTTCCACAACTCGATAGGAATGATAAAGATAAAAGTAAATTCTGTAGTTTTGGCTCTTAGCCAGTATTTGTTCAAAGCAGTTGAGTCGAAATTTGATACATTTAGGTACGAATTCATTATTGTCCATTAATATAGAAGCAACATCTTGGCTAGAAAACTTTCAAAATATTTGTAATTATGAATTTGGTGAAATTGGATGATTAATGAACAGTGTTTATGTGGTGCCGATGTCTAAAATGATTGAATGCAGATGAATGTTCAGATTGCTAGAAAATTGTAAGGAGAAATATTGGATTGTCTTTTAAATAGTTGTGTTTATGACCCATCTGTAAGCAGCTGTTTTTAGTCCATTGTTTAATGTCTGATTTTTGTGTCGATACAGTTTTTGATTGCTGCTTCACTACCGATGCATGGAAGGAAGAAAACTATAAGGTTTACATAGGTGGGATAGTTGGTCAACTCCAAGATCACTTGCCAGATGCTTCATTCTTGGTGTTCAATTTCCATGATGGTGTGGCACAAAGCCAGATGGCCAGCATTTTGTCCGAGTATGATATGACCATTATGGATTACCCGCGGCACTTTGAAGGTTGTCCGGTGCTCACACTAGAGCTGATCCATCACTTTCTGAGATCAAGTGAAAGTTGGTTATCGCTTGGACAGAATAACGTGCTGTTGATGCACTGCGAACGTGGAGGTTGGCCTGTTTTGGCTTTCATGCTGTCTGCTCTCTTGATTTACCATAAACAGTATAGTGGCGAGCAGAGGACGTTGGACATGGTTTACAGGCAGGCTCCTTCTGAGCTTTTGCATTTATTATCACCGCTAAATCCAATCCCTTCTCAACTGAGGTATCTCCAGTATGTGACGAGGAGAAATGTAGCCTTGGAATGGCCTCCTCTGGATCGAGCGCTTACCTTGGAGTGCATCATTTTCAGATTTGTTCCTAACTTTGATGGGCAGGGTGGTTGCCGTCCTATTTTCCGCATATATGGACAGGACCCTTTTCTTGCTAATGATAAAACTCCAAAAGTCTTATTCTCAACTCCAAAGAAAGGAAAACCCATACGGGCTTACAAGCAGGTGATTTTATACTCTTTTGGTCTTACAGTTTGATTTCTCTGTATATTTTTTCTATACTGAGACAGGTTTATATACTCATTTAAACGGTTATTGCTGATCCAAATGACCATTGACTATAGGTTCATCATTCCCGTCTCAACTTGAAATATCTACTTGTAGACTTACTTTAACTGCACTGTCTTTCTTTTGTTCTCATTTGTTTTGGCATGGTGTTATTCGTATCTTATATACGCCAAACATATGTTGATTTCAACTGAAGATGCTTTGCTTGGTTGGATGGCCTAATCTTTATCTTATTTACCCTTCAACTACACTGCAGGTAGAATGTGAACTGGTTAAAATTGACATTAATTGCCATATTCAAGGTGATGTTGTGGTCGAGTGCATTAGCCTACATGATGACTTGGAACGTGAGGAGATGATGTTCCGTGTCATGTTCAATACAGCTTTTATTAGGTCTAACATTTTGATGCTCAACCGTGATGAAATTGACATGTTGTGGGATGCTAAGGAACAATTTCCAAAGGACTTCAGAGTAGAGGTGTATCTCTGCTTCTTTTGATTACATGTTTCTATTTTGTGTGTTTCTTTTCTGACATATTCCTTGGTTACGATATGTTTTAAGATCCTTTTTTCAGAGATGGATGCTGTCACATCCATCATCCTGGGTGGCATGTCATGCTTTGAGGACAAGGAGGGCCTTCCGATGGAAGCATTTGCTCAAGTTCAAGAGATCTTTAACTACGTGGATTGGTTAGACCCCAAGTCAGATGCCACACTCAATGTGCTACAACAAGCATCAAATATTATCCAAGAAAAATTAAACAGTGATTCTCCACGGAGTACTGGGAATGACTCGCAGGAAACAAGTCCAGGAAAGACCCCAAAGAAAAAGAACCTTCTCTCCTCTGATGACATGCAATCTGTGGCCTCACCCAGGCAATCTCATGATACCAGTGTGAGTAAACAGCAAGCTAAACCCCAAGATATCCCAGCTACACCTCAGCCACCCAATCAAGGTGATTCAGTATCCCAGCATATTCCCCAACCTTCTCATTCAACCACAATGGGAGCATTTGCTCAAGTTCAAGAGATCTTTAACCATGCTGCCTCACCTATGCAGTCCCCAGATTCCACTGTGAGTAAACAGGAAGCTAAACCTTCAAAGACTGCACTTCAGCCACCCGATCAACATGATTCTGTGAGCCAGAAGGCGCCCCAACCTTCTAAGTCAACCCCAATGGAAGCGAAATCTCAAGACATTCATACTGCACTTCAGCCAACCAGTAAGCGGGATTCAGTGAGCCAGAGGATCCCCCAACCTTCTCAGTCAACCCTGATGGACACTAAACCACAAGACATCCATACTGCGACTAAACAAGAAGCCAAACCTCATGATATTCGTACTGTGATTAAACAGGAAGCCAACCCTCAAGACATTCATGCTGCAATTCAGCCACCCAATATATGTAATTCAGTGAGCCAGCAGAGGCCTGAACCTTCTCAATCAACACCAATGGAAGCAGCTAAACCTCAAGACAATCTTACTGTGAAGAAACACGAAGCTAAACCTCAAGAAATTCCTACTGTGAAGAAACAGGAAGCTAAACCTCAAGACATTCCTACTGTGAAGAAACAGGAAGCTAGACCTCAAGACATTCCTACTACACTTCAGCCATCCGATAAACTCGATTTGGTAAGCCAGAAGATACCACAACCTTCTCAGTCATCGCCGATGGAAGCATTCAGTCAAGTTCAAGAGATCTTTAGCCATGCAGCCTCACCTATGCAGTATCCAGATACCAGTACGAGTAAACAGGAAGGTAAACCTAATGATATTCATGCTGTAGAAGTTAAAAGTTATCCAGTTGTACCATCAACATCTCCACCTCCGCCTCCACCTCCACCTTCCAAGTGTACTTCGGCTAAAACAACTTTTCCTTCTCCTCCCACACCGCAACTTCTGCCGCCTGATGTTTTAGTTTCAAAACCTGAAGACTCATCACTTCTTGAAGAGACTAAAAACTATTCATCGGATGGAGCCCAACAATCAACCACTAGTCATCCAGCTGCCTCTGGGATGCCAACCTCAAGTACCATTTCTGGAAAGGTGTTACCTAAAGCACCCACTCCACGTTCTGAGGTTGCTTCATCAACCCGGCCTCCTCCAACTCCTCCAACTCCCCCACCACCTCCTCCAGCACCGCCTTTGAAAGAGAACCATGCTGACAGCTCAAGACCTCCGCCCCCTCCCCCTCCTCCTGGACCTCCTCCACCTCCTCCTCTTCACTCAGGGCAAGCTGGAGGCACTATAATCTCGTCCCCAGTTCCACCACCACCTACTGCTCCCACTTCTTCCACCAAACATGGAGCTCCTTCTGCCCCACCTCCTCCACCTCCTCTTGGTAAAGGAGGTTCTAAGCCGGGTAACCCTCCGCCACCACCTATTACTTCCCCTGGTGGTGCAAAAGGACGCCTACTACGTACCATAAGTTCAAAAAATAATAATTCAAAAAAACTGAAGCCGTTGCACTGGTTAAAATTGTCAAGAGCGGTTCAGGGAAGCTTATGGGCTGAGGCACAAAAATCTGATGAAGAGGCCAAGTATGATTTAACTTGCTACGAGAGAAGAGAAAGAATTGTTTCATGTATAGATCTTCCAGCCTTTAACATTATTTCTTTTTAATATTGAGACAGGGCTCCTGAGATTGACATGTCAGAGCTTGAGACTCTTTTCTCAGTGGCAGCTCCGGCCCCGGATAAGGGTAGGAAGTCAGCTGGACATGGTTCGGTTGCCCCTAAATCTGAAAAAGTACAACTGGTAATTGTAATTTCAACTCTCAGTTAATGCACAACACAATTGCTCTTGAGGATTTGTTACTTGACGTGGTTTGTGTTCATTGTTATATTTCATAGTTTAATGCACTATCATGAATGAGGGATATGTGTTTGATTTCTTTCTCTACTTATTCATTAAAGTATACATCTAATTGGCTTTTTATTTGTTTACTGCAGATTGACCACAGGCGAGCATACAACTGTGAAATCATGCTCTCAAAGGTGAAGGTTCCGTTGAATGAATTAATGGTACGCTTGATCCTAATTCCACAAGTTTATCTGCTTTTGTCAACCTTCTTTTCAGTATTAATCCCAATAGAATATGAGGTTTTCTGTAATATTGACAGGATTCAGTACTTGCGCTGGAGGATACAGCATTAGATGTTGACCAGGTAGAGAACCTCATAAAGTTTTGCCCAACGAAAGAGGAGATGGAACTACTTAAGGTAAGTCTTTAGCTGAAGATGGAAGGTTTAGGTAAATCTTTCTAGTATACGTAATCTCATTTATTTTGTGTTCAGGGCTACACTGGAGAAAAGGAGAAGTTAGGAAAATGTGAACAGGTTTGCAGGATGTCCTGTGTAAATGTTTGTTAATTATATAATGTATTTTCCATTCCTTTATACATGGGGATTCATTTATTAATTTTTGAATGTTGGCGGCAGTTCCTCTTAGAGTTGATGAAGGTACCTCGAGTAGAATCTAAGCTCAGAGTTTTCTCATTCAAAATACAGTTCTCTTCCCAGGTAAACTAGCATATGTAATTACTTATCAGCTTAGCTGTAATATTGTTTGGGCTTTATATTAAGACTTGCTGGTGGCACCATGTAGGTCTCTGATCTTAGAAATAGCCTGAATGTAGTGAACTCTGCAGCAGAAGAGGCAAGTTATTCCTTCTTTTTTTCTCTTAATCTTTGATGGTCACTATTCAAGGATTATCGAAATATTTATTTATCTTACAACCTGTTCTCCTTATCAGATCAGAAATTCTGGCAAATTGAAAAGAATCATGCAGACGATTCTTTCATTAGGAAATGCTTTGAACCAGGGGACAGCTCGGGGTAAGCTCAAATTAATTTCGATTTCAAAGCTTAGCAATGTAAAATATCGCAATGTCAAGCACATAGTTCAACACTTTGTCTGTATGCGGTCTGAAATGAATTCATATTTCATGTGTTCCTTCTACATTGTCCTTAGAAACCTTTCATGTCATACACGCAACAGATTTTATGCTGCTAATTTGTGCTCATATTACCACTCCTTCTAACTGAGCCTAATAGTTGATATTGTATTTAGGCTCTGCTATTGGATTTAGGTTGGATAGCCTTCTTAAACTGATTGAGACTCGCGCACGGAACAACAAGATGACTCTCATGCACTATCTTTGTAAGGTACATTTTGCTGCTTATTCCCTATGGACTATCATTGTAATCCAATTGAACTCCAACTCTTATTTGTTTGTATTTGTTTGAATCTACTTAATATGCATGTCTGGTTAGTCATGGTCTTTCTTGATACGCCATAGGTACTCGTTGACCAACTACGGGAGGTTCTAGATTTCTCTAAAGACCTGGGCAACTTAGAACCTGCAGCAAGGGTATTCTTTTTGTGTCTGGTCCATAATCTTCGGGAATTATTTGGCATCTATTGATTAACATCTTTGATGCGTTGCAGATACAATTGAAATTTTTGGCGGAGGAAATGCAAGCTCTGAGTAAAGGATTGGAGAAAGTTGTACAGGAATTATCCACCTCTGAAAATGACGGTCCTATATCAGAAAAATTCCGTAAGGTATGGATGATGCCATTAAAATGACAAAGGCAATATGCATGCCATAAAGACTGATTTAACTACCAAAAGAGTCTATGGTGAGCACTCGCGCCTTGACTAATAGTTTCTCTTTTGACCTTTAGATTCTAAAGGAGTTCCTCCGTTTCGCTGAAGGTGAAGTGAGGACTTTGGCCTCATTGTATTCTACCGTAGTAAGTCTTGGTCCGATGAGTACTGTTTCAAGGTTTCGTAATGTTGGATAAGTATTATTAACACAGAGCGGCATGATACAGGGTAGAAATGTAGACGCATTGATCCTTTATTTCGGAGAAGATCCCGCTAAGTGCCCTTTTGAACAAGGTACTCATTTAAGATTTGACCTTGTGTTTAGGACCTTCTATTCTGTTAGCGGTTGTTCACTGTTGTTCACAACTCTCAACATGAGCCCTTCATAACCGGACCGACCATCTTCCTTCATAGTGTTTGTGGTTTGCTTAGTCGGCGGTTTACACAGCTCTGATTGGTTTAATCGCGGGCTACCTGTCTAACCATATCAATTTTCTGCTGCAGTTGTTACAACCTTGCTCAACTTTGTCAGAATGTTCAACAAAGCTCATGATGAAAACTGCAAGCAAAGTGAGAACGAAATGAAGAAAGCGGCAGAAAGTGAGAAGCTTAAGATGGGCGCTTCGAAGGAATCCGAACGATTGTTGCGTACTCCGATCCAGAGCAGCAACGTCAAATAATTGGGTTTCTAAATCCGGCGCGTTCATCATCGTGGACGGAAAAATATAACATGAACACAGGTTTGAGCAGAAAGGTTTCTTTGTCGTTTTCTCATTTTCCCCTTTACAAGGCTAAATGGAAAAAGTTTTGGTATTTAATGCGCGGGATTAGAATGTAAATTAGCGTAGTTTGTACTTGTTTCGCAGATGTAGGCCTAGAATTATGAATCGACAAAACGTGACGCTGCAAGGCCGATTTTGTCCTCCGGTCCGGCATGCATATGCGCTTCCTAAACTTTTTTTATGGCGCGATGAAAGTTGAGGTTTCATTATAAAATTAATTGACAATGTAATGATTTGCTCAATTAATTATAAGCACATGCGATGTGGAATTGATAGGGTGCAGGATAACCTGCTCTAATAACATGAAAAGGTTGATGTTCTACTATAGAATCAACTGGCAATATAAGTAGTAGTTCAATTAGCTTATAAGCACATGTAATGTAAGATTCTTTCTTTTTCCGACGTAGAATTGATATTCTTGACATGATAGAGGTCCAAGGCAATACTTCAGTAGGGAACTTGTGCGACGTTAGATTGCAGCAGTTTCTTTCATTACTATAAATAAATGAAGGAATTTTGTGATAGTTCCTTCAGTTTTCTTAAAATTTTGTATGTTTAATTTACACTTTTGAAATGTGTGTTGGACTAGTTGGTCGAGCTTTCCGCCCTCTTGCATGGTCGTACTCAAGTTTGAATCCCTCTGCACTCACTGTAATCGTTCTTAATATTTTAGTTTCCCTTTTAATACCAAGAAACGATGGGGTGACCTCTCTGATTTGTGTTCGATCCACCTATATTAAACTAACACTAGTTTGTTGGAGTTGGTCGCTGCTGTTTTGTATAATCATACTTAAAACGAATTTTATCAAACTCTGGCCTCTTAGCATAGCTCATGAAACGACTACAATTACGTCGCAAACTAATTATTTGTGGACAATATTTTACTTTGCGAAATATAATACTCTAACTACGGTGGAATTTCGAGTCATTTGCCGAGCAGTTGAAGTAATTATATAATGATATGTGATGTTCCATCTTATGTTTCAGACACATTGAAATCTCTTGAGATTTCTCTCGTCATGAATAATGATGTGAGAATCCGTTCTAACTTCTAATAGCTAAAGCATCAGTGTGGATTGCGACATTTGATTCATAACTTCAATAAGCTAACCACTTTATGTTTTTTTTTTCTTCTCATTTTTGTTGGTCACTTTCTGGTTTAAGGATTGAACCAATATACCTACCATACTACAAAGAGTGACATGACTTGGTTCTCACGTTTTTCTGACATTAAGTTTTATCGTTGCAACGAAAATGAAAGCAACAAAGTCTTACGAGAGTAACTGCCTATTAATATTTGTGTTTCGATTCCACTAAAAAACTACAACACTCGCTCATAAAAACAACTAGTGCGACATCCTCAATCATTTATGAAATTTAAACTCAAAACTAATAGTCAAAATGTAGGTAGGGTAGAGAGAGTCTTGATCAACAAAATGAGACCATTGTGGACCAAAAATACTTGCCCGGTCAAAACTACATAGTATAAAAATAAAAATGTAGATATTGTATCCGTCGTTGGCACGTGCGGTTTTAGCTGTACCATCCCCGACAGCATGTCTTGTGAGGTGTGTGCGTGTGTGGAGTCCGAGCAAATCACGTGCCCGCAACGTTACAAAGATGCAGGGGATTGATTCCTTCTTCTCTTTCAATCCCAATATTTACATTTTGTTTTTCTATTTTTTAACTCTATTTTTTTCTGTGCCACCAAATCCCCGTAGACTGCAACGACGTCCATCCCCTTGAGATAAGATTTTTATCAGATCATTTTTGTGAAGATCTTGAAATTTTTTTAATTATATTCTTTCATTGTATATCGTGTGATAAAAATAATTTTAAATTATATTATTTAAAATTGAACATAATCATTATCTGACGAAAACTGATCGTACGATGTACGACGAACGAACATGATTAAAGAATCTTCGGGATCCTCACAAAAAGGACCTGGTGAGGATCCTATCTCCATCTCCCTCCTCTCCAACTATTTAAATACATATTTTTCACAAATTACTGTTCACAAAACAAAGTCGATTATTAACATTCAAAATTAGCAAGCCAACGAGTTTGTAATTCAGTTAATTATTTGAATTTTCGAGTTTAATTTTTCTCTTGTCACTTAGTTGCACAACATTTGAATTTTTGAGTTCACTTTATCCTCTTTTACCGCAATTGGTTAAAATATTCGTCATTGCATCTAAAATCTCGAGTTTGATTTTCCGCTCCTTGCACGACACAGAAAGTCTCGAATTCAACTCTCCACTCTTGTACTTTTACCTAATTAAAAATAATAATAAAATAGGAAATTAAATGGGTGTGTGTCGGTGGTCTTTTTTTATCCTTTTTCTCATCCCTTGTCTTTGTCTTTGGACCCGGCGGTGGCGGGTGAGAGTTTGTTGGGAACATTACGTGTCGCGGCCTGAGTGGAGCATTACGTATCATTTGGACTCACACGCCGATTCCTAAAATTGTGGTGGGCCCACGACGAAAATGATCAATGTTATTTCCTACCCTACCCCAGTAATCAAATGAATTAACTAAAATTTAATTAGTTATTATTTTTTTTAATGAAGTTTTTTTTTTTTGGTCAAATTTAATGAAGTTAATTAGTTATTCTTCAAAAAAATAATAATATATATATATATATATATGATTAAGATAACCGACGTATTTATTTTAAATAAATGCTAATGAGATTCTCTTAAAATTGGATCTCTACTACACTCCGTCGTCTTATTTTTTAGCACAATTCTCAGGATAACATATTAAAATATATTGCTAAATACATGAGATGACGGATATTCCATGAAGAGTCTCATTTGCATTTATCCTATTTAAAAAGTTATGAGTTAAGCTGAGCCTAACAACATGGGCTTGTAATTAAGCAGGGCATTAAGATGATTGATGGAAGTGGAGTTCGACCTAGGTGGGTAAAAGTGTTAGAAATCTATTCACAAACCATGTCACTTAGTACTATGATTTAGTGATATTTCCCTTAAGTGAGAGGTCTTAGGTTCGATTCTCGCCAAAGACGAATTTAAACCACGTTATTGCTAGTCCATTGTGAGGCTAGCTCACCCCCTCTTCTTAGTGTAGAAAATATCGTTTGTTAGAAGAAAAAAAAAACTATAAGTTGAGGAAAAAAAAGGAGTATGAAATTAAAATAATCTTTGAATTATAATTTTTTCAGGTACTGGATTTAATTACAAACAATTCATTTAGATGTTTTGTGCTTTTGTTGGTGTTGGATTCCATATGAGCATCAATCAGTCAGAAGCCAAATATCATTGGATGGCCTTCTCCTTTCAAATTATTATTAGTTATTATTTTAGATAAAAATTAATTTGCATATCCCTTGTTGTCATTACCTCTGCCAAAGTGGAATCAAGATTCTAAATCCATGTAGCACTTTAATTAAGTTCCCACCAAATATATAATTATGGTAAATGTGGCTTAAGCAATAATAATAAAGCATTATGTATTACTTTTTCTATATTCATGTAGTGGGTCAACTGATTAGGTTTTTTAGGTAGCTAACACCCTTAATTATGGCCATTATAAATAGTAAATACTGCACAATGTTGGTTTACATTGATTAAAATGTGAATCTATTTTATTCTTTTTGTTTGTCAAACGATAGATTTTGTTAGATTAAATGTTAGATTAGCCACCGACTAGATTCAAATCCACATCGTTATGCAAGGGCTTAACTCCTTTCTACCACTGTGGTAAATGACACTTGAGCGAGACTGTTTTATTCTCAATGCAAATCAATGTAGAATATCGTTTGTAATAAAAAAAAAACTGAACTCAAATAACGACAAAATACATGTAATTTACATGTTTAAGAACATTTTATATCGCATCTGAAGTTTTGTTTTCGTATTCTCCGTCTTCAACATCACTTGATAGTCGTACCACAGATGTCATCGTCCTTGCAACTGACAATGTATGAAGCTTCCTCACTTTAGCATCCCCTTTTGCCCTATTTTATCCGAATTAAGAGGAAAAAGAAGAAAATTAAAAGAGAAAAAAAACAGAATGCGCCATAATTTACTAGGCACAAATAAACATCATCATCTACAACAAAGCACAAAAGCAAAAGAAAAGTTTTAAAGTTTCTGCCACTCTTTCGGCATTGGATGTGTCATGTGTGGAGGAGCTTGGGCAAATTATAGAGACCAACTATAAATTATACGATCATATAGATATCGTAACGTCTTACACTAATGATATAATTTTATTCAAAAAAAATATAAAACTTCAAACATATCAATATATTACTAGCACGAAACACTGCAACTGTAGCATATAGGTCATCCTCGAAATTAGAGGCTTTGATGATTGCATAAAACTATTGCCACCACCATATGCTTCCAAAGTCCACCTCTCTCTCTCTCTCTCTCTCTCTCTCTCTCTAAGATTAGGATGTAGGGAGCAAGAGTCACCATTTGCATGTGAGTGTTGTGAGAGCAATGACTTTTGGTTGCCTCGGTCACAGTGTCCATAAAGATCCTCCAATCCATAAGAAAAGCTACCTAAGCAGGCTTTAATAAGGGAATCAAACACTCCCCCGAAAAGGAACAGAAGAAATTATCCTTAACACAACCCCTAATCATTCATCCCCACCAATTTTTATCCCTCGCCTTTTCACTTTACATATCACTCTCCTCACATTCAACTCTCCTACAATTATCGCATTTACGGTATTTTAAATCGTTCATGCACTGTTATGTTAAAAAGTTTAAATATATAACGGTGTACATAGAATCATAACATCATCGCTATTTTATTTTTGACACGAAAACTTTTTGTGTTCGATTATCAGTGTCAGTGAATTCTCCGGCCCATAAAATAGTGGCATCCAGTTTTTTGTGACTAGGTCGGACAGTTCATTTGATCCTGACGAAGACGACAGATGTAGGTAAATTTCTTTGCACATTCAGACGTTATTAATCTAGGAAACAAGAAAAGGAAAACAAACAGAGAAAGAAGAAAAAGGAGGAATCCGGTGGGTCAGTGACCGGCGCCTTACAAGATACGACTAATTAACAGCAAAATCTAGTACTCGGTGCGTTTGCTGTCTCAATTGCTTCCCAAAGGCATAGAGATCCAAATGCCTCACGCCCCACCAACCGCCATTTCTTCTGCTTAAAGCTTTCCATGGCCCATTTTACTACTCATCATTGCTAGCTAAAAGCACAGGATTAATTACCGAGATAAAAGGCAATGGACGTGGGAAGAAGGAAGAGCAGTGTGGTTGCAGGCTCAGTGTGGGAGAGCAGAATGAAGGTTGATCAAGTTAAAGGCGGGGTTAAGGTCTTCAATGGCGATCAGGACAATGCCGAGGAGACTAGTACTAATGGGGTTACTGCTGCAACTCGCGCGAGGTTGAAGAGAGCTCCAGCTGGCGGAGGCAGTGCGGCGAGTTCTGGCAAGAGAAAGACCTGGAAATCTGAGACGTTTGAAGGTTTGGAGAAGAACCCAAATCAGATTTCGAAAGGGAAAACAGAGTCCGTGAAGAATTCGGATGAACAGTGCAAGGAGCTGAGCGCATCTGCTGATGGAATCAGGAAGAGCCCAGCTCAGCTGAGGAGGCTTAGATCTGAGGGAACCAAAGAGATTGGTGTTTCTGCTGAGAAAAATGAGAGAAGCCCAATTGGGATTAGGAAGCCGAGACGTGAATTACTGAAAAGTTCTAGTGATTTGGGTGAGGGAACTGAGAGGAATTCGATTCAGCTGAGGAAGGTGAAATCGGAGTCGAGCAGGGGAAATGATGACGCTTCAGGGAGTGCAATTCAATCGGAAAAGGCGAAATCGGAGCTGAATAAGGCCTCCGATGAATCTGATAAGGAAATCGAATCGGTTGAATCGGAGTCGAGCAGGGGAATTGATGACGCTTCAGGGAGTGCAATTCAATCGGAAAAGGCGAAATCGGAGCCGAATAAGGCCTCCGATGAATCTGATAAGGAAATCGAATCGGTTGATGTGTCTGTTAAGGAGATTGAGGAGAACCCAGTTGAGAATTCTGAGATTGGAGACGATGGATCTGATGAGAATTGCAAGGAGTTCGGTGTGTGCGAAGAAATGGTCGTGAAATCGAGCGGTGGGAGCAATGCCGCTGTTCTCAAATCTGATGATGATCGTAATGGGACTGAGGACAATGACGGAGATGACGGCGGAGATGAATCCGAGGAGGAGGTGGACGAGGAAATTGAGGTTGAAATCGAAAAGAAGAGTGTTGACATCAAGGAAGTCAATGCAGCACCAGAAGAGAAACCAACAGCACCAGAAGAGAAACCAGCGGCCAAGATTGTGAAAGAAGGAGAGAAGGTGGTGAAAGTCAATGAGGTGAAGAAGCCGGCCGGACCGGTCAGAACCGGTCCGGCGCTTCTCCAACTTGAGCGCAGAGAAGTGAAAAAGCTTCTTCAGAAGCCACCGGAATCCATTTCCTTGAACTTGAAGAAATCACCACCTCCTGTTATAAAACGGGCAACTGTTTTTTCAAGGGTCCCCAAACATAATTACACTTCATGTAAGTTTCTTGATGCTTGTCATCCTTCCGCACTAATCTTCTCTGTATCGTTCCAATTTATCATTCTTTCTTGAGAGAACTCTCAATTTGGATATTGCTATTTTAGTGATTTGGGTTTTGTTGGGATTGCTTCTTGGTACTAATCTTGATTTTTTTTTTATCATTTAGTTTCAGCTTCAAATGAGCGCCACAGCAAATTCCCAGAAACACACAGCAGATTGCAAAGTCTAGGTGAGTTTTAATTCCTAATTTATTTCTTACTCTACGGAGAAGGGATTCGAACTTTGGTGTAATCGGGAGAGCATAGCGAACCTAACCAACCGGCCTAATTCACGTCTATTTTCATTGTTTTATTTTCTTAGTGGATTTGATTATGTGGAAAGATATATCAAGATCAGTTTTTGTGTTTGGAATCGGAACATTTGTGATACTATCATCCTCCTACACAAAGGATATTAACATCAGGTCGGTTAAATCCTCAACAAAATAAATTAACAAAAAAAATTAAATTCTGCATTTCCTTCCTCTAAATCTAATTAATCTTACTTAATCCTTATTCCTGCAGCTTTATTTCTGTAATATCCTATCTTGGGCTTCTTTATCTGGCTGCCATCTTCCTCTTTAAGTCCATTATTTGCAGGTAATTTACTTTTCACTTTTATACGCATGCTAAGATTATTATTATTTTTTTTTTACCACCCTTTTGGTTTAATTTGGAAAATTAATATTTCAGGGGAGTTTTAGAAGTAGATAATACAAATTATGTAGTGGGTGAGCAAGAAGCAATTTGGTTGGTAAAACTGGTTCTGCCTTACTTGAATGAGTTCCTGCTGAAGCTCAAAGCTTTGTTCTCTGGTGATCCTACCACCACAATTAAGGTGCTTTTTTTATTTTTCTTCCTTCCTTTTATTTATTTGTTTATCTATTTTTATTTCTGATAATGTTGATACAAAAGGATGGTGATATATATTGTATATTTTGCAGTTGGCAGTGCTGCTTTTCGTTTTGGCCAGGTGTGGCAGCTCCGTTACCATTTGGACCATGTGCAAAGTGGGTAAGTCCCAATTTTTGTTCTCTCGTTATAAGTTGAGCTAGGTCAGTTGGTTAGGATAGTCATGTTGTTTTATTTAACTTACGTTTAAATCTTTTTCCTCACACATTAGACTAGTTTATAATATGTTAAAGGTGAGCTAGGTCAGTCGGTTTGGATAGTTCATGCCGCCCCTTTACGCTTACGTTCAAATCTTCCTCTTCACATATTAGAATAGATTAAAATATGAGAATTGTTATTGGCACTCTAAAAATCTCATTCTACACTCCAAACTTTTTATATTTGGAAAGAAAAATACATTTGTGAGGAGTGTAAAATGAGATTTTTGGAGTGTCATTAACACTTTCCTAAAATATCACTTTATAGTGATAACAATGGATTAGCATGGAAACTGAGTTTTTTCTTAAGTTTACATTTTACAATTTGATCAATGGTAATGCTACTCACGCATCTCTTTTTACTTTATACAAACCGTTATTAATGTTGGTCAATTGATCTTATTTAATTCATTTAATCCGACAACTAAAAATTAAGATAAATGTGTAAGAAATAAAAATAGATGTTTAGATAATCCACCCTTAAATCAAAGGGAACACCAAAGTGAATGAACTAGGAGAAGGCTGTGTTCTGTTTTTACTGTCATTTTTGAATCCGGATTCCCTTTGTGAGGATTATGAGGATTTGTAAATCATGTTCGTTAATCGTACATCGTGCGGTTAGAAATTATTTTAAATATTTTATTTAAAATTAAACACAAACAATATTTGACAAAAACTGACCACACGATATATAATGAACAGACAAGATTCATAAATCTCCAAGATTTTCACTAAAAGAATTCGGAGAGGATACTGTTGGGTCATTTTCACCCCATAAGTGCAGCCAAAACAGAGAGACACGTGTGAAAAATTCTCTGAAACTCAAGACTTCTGAAATTTATTTTAACTTTTTCACTTACGCTGTGGACTTGGTTGTGCAACATGGCAGGCTTTTTCGGAGTTTTCACCGTACCCAAACTCTGCTCTTTGTATTCTGCCCAGATAACTGTCTACGGTAAATTTCATTCAATCCTCCAATTATTACCCTTGTGTTCCTTTTTGTCAACTTATTTTTACTCCATGCATATATTACTACGTCACGCACTTCTTCTACGATATTCGCACCGGCATTTTGATCCATCTCACATTGCATACACGAACATATTATGTCCAATAAATTTGTAGTAAACTCGGAAGAAGTATGTAACCGGCTGTATATCTTTTTACGACACATCTAAAAATCTTCTTATATAAACTCATCTACCCTTTAAAATTATAACGGATTTATATCCGTTAGTTTGATGATGGTCCCCCACTCTCCCCAGCGTGGAATTGATTGGTCCCCACTCCCCCACGTTAATGAAAACGATATCCATAATGGTAAGGTCCCACACAATAGGTCTATGAATTAACATTATTGTAAGGTCCCATGAACGACTAAAAGTTGAAGCAAATAATGGGCTTCAATCCTTATGGGCCCAACCGTGTTGGATTTATGCTCTAAGCCCATTGGGTCTGTTATAGCTTTCGCTATATTAATATTTAAATGAAGAAGTGATTTCCACACGTACTGACATATATTTTTTCTTATATTCACGATTGTTTATTTATGGCTGTTGGTTTGAATTAATCAAGGGAGAGTACATTGTAGTATCATAAATATGTTTCCAACTATAATTGTAAAGCATATGCGTGCTTGTTCCTTTTGACTCAAGTTTCGAATCTCCTTCTCTGAACGTATTTTCGGAAGAGAGCTATAATTTTATAGAGCCTTCACAAGCTCAATATGTCCTAACAATGTATACTTTGGTATTGACGTTATCAGCTAAATTTTGGGTTCGGCGATTTCGGGATGCATGGGAGTCATGCACTCACAAGAAACCATTGACCATTGCCGTTTTTCTACTGGTTTGGAACCTCTCTTCTGTCGTCGCTCGAATTTGGGCAGGTATGTTAAACAAGTCCCAACGCTTCTACGCGTAGTGTCTATCATTTTTTCTAGTAATTGCAAAATCACAGTGGCTCTCCCTCTCCATTGTTTACGATATAATTATAAAACCGAACAACGTTTTTGCAGCGTTTATATTGCTCGTGGCCTTCCGGTACTATCAGCAGAAATTGGTGGCGGAGGAGTGGGCGGAAGAATCAGATGATACCGCTGCAGGAGGAGGAGGAGCTCAGGAAACCTGGGAACAAGAAGGAGGACAAAGACAAGGGCATGTGGATATTACCAAAGAAAAGAAAGGATTCTAGACTCTAGGGTTATACATATTATATACCATATCTTGTGCCCAAATCAAGTTTTTTAAGTCTGTTTTATCCTGGTTTACTGTAGATAGCTAAATATCTTTGATTAGGGACACTGTTTAATCCCAGTTTGTGACCAATAATTACTTCACTTAATGTACTTTGTAGCTCTTACGAATATATATAGGGAAATAAATGAAAAGTTTGTTTTTCGTCCGCTTCTCTTATTATCCATTGGTGTTATTGGTGGTGGACCTTGCGGTCATCTCATCATTAAGATTGCTAAGTTTCTAAGCACTCCTTATTTGTGTACTTTAGGGTTTTTTACTACTGGTTCATGGTTGGTGTGATAAGGGCTCGTGTTTAAAGTGTTGAGACGAGTAATCCTTTAGAAAATGGTCATGTGTGGATTTTGATAGATAAATGGTAGAGATTGACGTAAAAGATGATATTGATGCAGGAGAATGGACATAATATTGATCGAATTAAAAAAATAAGGACGAAAATAATAAGTTCGGAGTATTACACGAGTCATTTGTGATAGAAATCCTATTTGATATTGAAGATTATGTGTGCAAGTTGCAATTTGTGCATGTTGGAGCAGAACTTGACCTTTACTTTGAAGGATGTCTTAGTGTACGACCATCGGATCACGTCAAGTGTCAAGTTAATGGCAAGTCTCATCCCAATCTTAGGAAGGAGGCCTGAACCCAGTTACAAGTGTGTGTTTTTTGGGTTACCAGAAAGCCCAATTACATACGTTTGGGCTATCAAATTGATTTATCCGTCAGTGCAGTAACTAGAAATGTGGGCGTAAATCAGTTTAAATTTTTTTTCTAGATATAATCGATATTTTAATTGAAATATCGAAAAAATTAGAGAAAGATATGAAAAAGGGAGGTGAAGTTTAAACTTCATAAAATATCGGAGAAATTTTTAAATTTCATTAAATCAATTGATTTTCTTCATATTTTTAGTATATCTGTTAAATATTGACAAACTGTCATATAACATTCACTAAAGTTTTATTTTAAGTTTTGAAAAAAAAAAGTTTCATTTGATCGAAAACAACCGATACCGATATAAAATACCCGTCGAAAAGCACTAAAACAGATCGAGACGGGACCAAAAAAAGGAAGAACATTTGGACGGGGTTTTTTCTTTTTAGTTCCCAAATGCGCGGCCCAAAATCCCGTAAAAAACAAAAAGCGCGAGCCTTAGGGCGGCGAACAGCAAAACCAGTAACCTTTTTTTTTTTTGTTTCGGAAACGCAAAACCAGTGTTCGGAAACGAAGAGAGAAACCCTAGAGAGCATCGTCAGTGTCAGTATGCGTTGACGACAACACAGATACAGTCGTCAGAGCCGGAAAGGACGAAGGAAGACGCCGAGGAGTGCTCGGAAATGAAGGATTCCCAGTCCCTCGCGTCGCGGAGAGGAATTTGAAGGGGTTTCCAAGTCTGACTTCAATTTCTCCTCTTGGTCTCGACACTATCAGAAAATCAAGGTAACAGTTTCCGTGATCATCATTCCAGTTTGTTTTGCTGACGATTAAAGGAAAGTAGAGACGGAGGAGGAGGAGGATGATAAGTTAATTATTCATTAATTAGCTAGTTAGTTAGTTAGTTAATTAGTTAATTAACGGCAAATTCCTGCAAATTGTCGGATGATATGGTGGCGCAAATACGGTCAAGGTTGCCACCTAAATCTTTGATGTGGTTCAAATGCGTCCGCCAGTTGTGGCGTGATCTGATTGATAGTCCTAGCTTTGTGGCCAGCCACCTCTCAAATTCGAATAATTCGAGTCCGTCCACCGCATTGCCGTCAGGCATTTTGTTGATGGCGAAGAGGATGATAACGAGGATGTTTTAGTGTCATTTCTTAATCTTTGCAATGATAATGTTAATGGCCGTGATGACTGTGTTAAGGTTGTTCACTGTGGGGATGACCCTTGGTGCATCCGTGCTTTGATGCGGGTATAACGATATTTGTGCTACTTCTTTCTCGATTGTAGGTCCTTTTGATGGGATTTTTTGTCTAAGCATTCACTATTATCTGCACTCGATTGTAGGTCATTTTGATGGGATATTGTCTAAGCATTCACTATTATCCACACGACATTGTTTTAGTCAATCCAGCTATCAGGGAATTTGAGATTCTTCCAAAGTCTCGTCTTCTTCTCCCACCCCCACTCAGCGAGGAGGATGATGAATTGAAAACCATTCCCGCTATGGTGGGATTCGGGTATGATTCTAGAGCTAAAACTTACAAGGTTGTTAGAATTGTGCAATTTATGTGGGGCCTAGAAGAGCAAAGGTGTATACTTGGGTGCTAATCCATGGAGGGAGCGCGATTGCAATATTGAATCTCCTGTTATTTCGTGTTCTCCTTCTTCTCTCTACTGCAAGGGATTTTTTTTTATTGGTTTTCGGCTGATCTACAAGATAACGGTACCATCTCTTCATTTGATATGAGTGATGAGGTATTTCATACTATACCAGTTCCATATAATTCCCATGAGAGAAGAGAATGGTGGAGCAGCCTTGCGGTATGGAATCAATCCATGATGCTGATTTCCTTTCACAGTGAAGAAGAAACTGGACTTTCGAATCTGAGCCAAGAATTGAGATTCCTCTGGAATTTTGTTTGAGTGATGAACCTTTTATGGTGGCCACTGATGGACATATTGTCTCCTATAATGTATGCACGCAAAAGCTCAAATACCTTCTTTGTGATGGAATTGAAGATAATCCATGTACTGAAGTTGTTTATGTTGAGAGCATTGTTTCTGTCAAGGGAGACAACAAGTTAAAGGGCACAGATTCGAACAGACTCTCTGCAAGGTATGCGATGCTTCCCCTTCCGTGGTTTTGCTTGCATTCCAATTTCAATGTAGACACCTTTCTTTGTGAGGTGTTGTTTGTTCCCTTCAGATACACATGATTATAAGATAGTAATATGGAACAAATTTGCCTACCTTACAATTATTTGCAACTAGAGAGAGGTTTTCTACTTTAATCAATTACTAAGTTGTTTTTCACTTCAGGAGTGTGCTTCTCTCACATGAAACAAGGTTAATTAGGTTTTTTATTTTAATTCATTTACAGTTTTTTCAAGAGTAGATGCATGTGCATGCTCTTATGTTTTTCCCCATTTACTTAAATCTTTTAATTTTGGTTGCCATGTGATACTTATGTTAGGTCATGTTTAGAAGAGGCCAGTGCACAATGGGTGAACGAGCCTATGCTCTGAAAATGGTGTAGCTGCTTGATCTTAGGCAAGAGTACTTTGGTGATAAAGTGGTTTCATGTGATGATGGCATCCAAAAACATAAAATGGGTCTTTGTTTTGTGCTTGGACAAGAATATGTTGTCGATCCTTAATGATACAGAAAATGTAATTACTCGATTCCCTTGATGATACTGAAAATTAGAGGTGCTATAGTTTTAATATGTGTGAACAACACAGCTCTGGAACCAGCATGTACTTTATTGGATTAAGGCTATATTTTATTACATGCACTTGAAGTTCACCCCAAACTCAGAATGAAGCTCATACCAGACCGAGTTCTGCTGCCCATGCTGTTTTGATTGTTGATGATAATTTAAGTTTTTGATTCCCTTGGTGATACTGAAAATTAGAGGTGCTATGTTTTAATATGTGTAATGTAAGCAGTACAACTCTGGAACCAACATGTACTTTATTGGTTTTCTGGCTATATTTCAATACATGTACTTTGACTTTGGTATTTATTAATTTTGTGTGGTGCAGGTGGGTGCAAGTTCAGCCAAAACTCAAAATGAAGCTCCTGCTGGGCTGAGTTCCGCAGCCCATGCTGAATCAGTAAGTGATGCTGTACATTTTCTCATTATTTCATTTATTGCATAATTACAACCCAGTTTAGACTGAGTGAGTGTTTTTGTTCATTTAGGGGAAGAGGTAAAGGAAGAGGTGGACCAATGGGCAGAGGAAAAGGGAGAGCCATGGGCAAAGGCAATGAAACTCAATTTGCATCTTCTTCTCGAACACTAAGTGAGAGAATCGTACATGCAAAATTTACTTTGTTAACTTAAGGCTTAGTTTGACATTGTTGTTGTGGTTTACATGCTAAAAGGAAGAGGAAGAGGCAGTCAAGCCATGTCATCATCAAGGCGAATGGAGTTCATGCAGCAATCTGCTGTATTGCCATCATCTTCACAAACTGTGACAAGAGGAAGAGGTCAAGGCAGGGCCAATGTAGCAATGGCAACTTCACAAGACTTGCCCTTCCGACCATCAACTTCGGTCAATGCCAAGCCCAGGGGAAGATCAAAACTCTCCTTTTGGAAACCGTGAAGTATATAATCTGCTGTTGGAGTTGTGCAACTGAAAGCAACCTGAAGAGAGTTCCTTGTAAGTAACCGTGTCCTTGTTGTGCATAGTTTGAATAGTTTACTCCTCTTGTCTAGTTTAGACCAGTTCCTCTCAAGCTTACTTCATCAGCAATCCTCGAGAGTAAATTGAGCCATCATTTAATAGGGTATATCATTGTCTCATAAATCATTAAAGTCTTGAATGTCGTTTTTGATGTGAACTAACTTTTGAAATTTTCATTAGGCCAAAATAGAAATATGATTTCTGACTAGGCTAGGTGGGGGCAAATTTGATAGGTGATCATATGAACTTTTTATGTTGTCTCAAAGTTAGGATACCGAAGAGTGGCTACTTTGAGCTCGTATATATAGAATACGGTGTCAAATTTGCTCAATGACTCAAACTCTTAATCTCTTTCCATTACAGATTGCAGCTTCTGAATGAATAGAGCTGACCAATTATAAAGTCAAGAGCCCCAACTCTGACCATTATCAGCTTTGCAAGGCCTTAACAACAGCATTCATTAAGTAGTTTTAATGAATCATGTTTGGAAACTGCACTCAGTGGGCTTTTGAATGGTAAGTTTATTGCTTAATTATTGGTAAGAAATAATTAAATGCATAGACTAATTATGGTTAGTCTTTTAAACATGTGGCACAATCTGGAGGGAGGTAAGGCTACACAAGGGTTAGGGGGTGAGTAAAAATGCATAAACTAACTCTTGACTGACTGACTTAAATTCTGTAAATTAGGACATCTATGGTCCGTTTGGAAATGCTTCTCTAAGAAACAGTTTTTCTGGAAGCTTTTTTAGTATATCCATGTAGAAATGAAGAACAGTAAACTTATAATTATGCTGAACACTGGGCAAGCCAAATTTAAATAGCGTGTTGCTATTCCTACCTGATGTCATGTCCTCAACCACCATTAGGGAAATCTTAACAACAAATTTATTCATTCATAAATGACCTTGATAACCTTTATTTATCGTAATATAGCCAACTCTTTACTCCCACATAGACCTAGTAGACCTATATTATTTTCGCTCCGTCTTCTTTAGTTGGATGCAGTGCTTGAAATATATCTTTTCAAGAGATCTTCTCTCGTTGCAGATTATTGATCACCCTGTTTTTTTTCTCTTTACTTTCCATTGTTTCAATTAATCATAATTGACAATAACATAAAGCTTCACTTGAGTTTCGGTTTCGCTATACATAAAGAAGAGTAATTCGCCGATTTCCCCCCTTAACTTGTACCCCATTGCCAATACTACCCATAAAGTTTTATCGTGGCCAGTTTCTTCCCTAAAATACTGTGAATGGCCAATTTCTCCCTATCTTCAAATTTATCCAAATTGCATCCAAAAAGTAGCATGTTGGTCATTAAATCTTCTATTATGTTTGTTATATTTTCTTTCTTAATGTTGTTGTTATTATTTTTGAAATGTGACATTTTCAATAGAAGGTTAGATGAAATGTGTGGAAACATGGCCGTCTGGGGAAATTGGCCATTTATATTAATTATTGGGAAATTGTCAAAATACTCTCGATTTAGGGAAATGATATCTGCACACCCCATTCCTCCGCCTGCAGACCCCTGTTTATTTATGTTCCTTGATTCTCCTTTTGATTTATTTAGTATAATATCCACAAATAAATAGGGTGTTAAAAAAAATGGTATGCAGAAATCATGTCCTATATACATATGGATTATTGTTCACTTCTTTCTTGATATAAATTGTAACGTAAAGTATGTTCTCGAGACAGATAATAAATGGCATCCACATTTGGACCAATTTTTTTCTTTTCCTTTTTAGCTTATAAAAGTCCAAAGGGTCCCCCGAACCCATTCCATCATCGAACAGCAGCAAAAGAAGAAGAACAAAACCCTAGAGAGAAATATCAGTATGATTGAGCATTGACTATAACAGAGAGACCAGTCAGAGCCAAGCGGAAGGAAGAAGCAACAAGTGTTTGGAAATGAAGGAATCTCAGTCGCTCCAAAGAGGAATTTGAGTGGATTTTGAAGTTTAATCAATTTGTCCTCTTGCACTCGGCACAAACGGAAATCCAAGGTAAGATTTCCCTTGATCTTGCTCCATCATTGTTCCGCCTTATTTAATTTGCTGAAAAGCATAAAAGGAAAAGTAAAGGAGGAGAAATTAATTAATTAATTAGTTCATGGCAAAGTCAAGTAATTTGACGGATGATATGGTGGTGCAAATCCTGTCTCGATTGCCACCTAAATCTTTGATGCGATTCAAATGCGTCCGCAAGTTGTGGTGTGATCTAATTGATAGTCCTAGCTTTGTGGCGAGTCACCTTTCTAACTCGAATTTGAAATCGAAATCAGATTCCTCCACCAGCATTGTTGTAAAACATACTGTTAAAAATGTGGAGGATGATAGGAAGCACATTTTATTGTCATTGCTTAATGTTTGCAAGGATGTTAGCGATGGTGATGACTGTGTTGAGGATCTTGGTGTTGTGTATCCTTTGCTGAGTATATCTTCCCCTAATTTTGAAATTGCGGGTTATTGTGATGGGATTTTTTGTCTAAGTCTTCACTTTTGTCCTGAGGATATTGCTTTAGTCAATCCAGCTATCATGGAATTTCAGTTTCTTCCCAAGTCTGGTCTTCTCCTCCCTGCCCCACAACCAGATGTTGCTGATAGAGTGGATACCATTACCAATGCCATCGGATTTGGGTATGATTCCAAAGCTGAAACATACAAGGTGGTTAGAATTGTGAAATTTTTGCCAGGGCCTAGAAAAGCAGAGGTATACACTTTAGGTGCTGATTCTTGGAGAGAGGTCAAGTTTGAAATTGATTGTTCTGTCATCTGGACACCTTCTTTTTATTTCTACTTCAAGGGGGTTTTTTATTGGTTTGCTACTGATCTCCATAATAACGATTTCATCCTTACATTTGATATGGGTGAGGAGGTATTTCATAATATACCAGTTCCGTATGATTCCCTGGAGAGATTTGCATGGAATTGCAGCCTTGCAGTATGGAATGAATCCATTGCTTTGTTTTGCTACTGCAAAGATGAAGGAACTGGACTTTCTATCTTTGATATATGGGAGATGGATGATTCTACTGGTGAGGTAAAAAGTCTGTGGAGTAAGAAATGCTTAACAATCGAATCTGTACCAAGTATAGAGATTCCATTGGTATTTTGGAAGAATGACGAGCTTCTTTTGACGGCCACTGACGGACGTATTGTCTCCTATAACATACGCACTCAAAAGCTCAAAGACCTTCCTATTCATGGCCTTGAAAATCCACTATATATTCAAGCTGTTCTTTATGCAGAAAGCCTTGTTTCTGTCAGGGGAGGCAATCAGCCTCTGACTATAGACCCAAACAGATACACTGGAAGGTATGTAAAGTTCTTCCTTTGCGTGTTTTTGCTTTTATACATTAATTAGTGTTTAAATTTTGATGTTATAAACCCGTCTTTGGGAGGTGTTGTTTGTTCCCTCCAGTTTTTCATGATTATAACAAAATCAGATGTTCCTGTTGGAATTTTGCAAACTAGATAGAGGTTCTCTACTTTTAATTTTTCTTTTCTTTTCTTTTCAGTAACATGCTTCTGACGGAAAACAAGATTGTTTACGTTTTCGTTCATTCTGATTCACTTACCTTATTTTGTGTACATTCATGTGTGTGCTCTTATGTTTTTTCCCAATTACTTAAATCCAGTGTATCGTTCGAGTTGTACTTTTACCCGAGGCATGTATGAGTTTATGCACTGGAAATGGCTAAAGCTGCTGGATCTCAGGAAAGAGTACGTTGGGGATATCGCGTGAGGAAAATGTATGTACTTGTTTCTCTTGTTCTACTTGAATTTCGTTGTTGTGGTGGTGTATTTTGAAATGTTAATTAGGCTAAAGTCGAAAAGACATTGCTGACTTTGGTTGTTGATGTTTTCTTCTCTATCTTATGAACTTTCGTTATCGTCTTAAAATTTAGGTTTACCTTGCGAACTTCAATGTATGGAATTTGGTTCTGTTTTAATGGAGCGAACTCTATTTTGTTAACAGATTACATTGCAGGTCCTGTATTTTATTTTATTTGTTCAAAGGATTATGCTTTGAAACTCTATTAAGTGGGCTTATGAATGAATAGTGATGGACCAATTATAAAATCTAGAGGCCCAGCTCCGATCATCATCATTTTTGGCAGGCCTTAACCGCAACGGTCTTGTTACATGTTATGCCCAAACTTTTGAACTGATCGGCTTAAACCCATAATACTTGGGTTGGCTAATCGGAATTTGTTTGTGTCCAATCTGATTTCAAACCCGATTGAGTGTGTTAGAATGAAGAAAATATTTGTCCAAATTTAACCCGACCTCAATCCAATCGTTTATTAGGTTGGGGTGGGTTGGGTTGATGCATTTCCGGCCCATGTCAACCCAAATCTAACTCCATTTTAAGCCCAAATTCACTCATGCACATATTATTTATCCCATTCATGTTATTTGAGTTTCAATAAGTTTTTGAATGACTATATTTGAAGTTTATTGGCAGTTTTCATATGAATAATGAATGATAGTGTTATATTTACATTTCTTTTGGTTGAAGCTTTTGGTATACGTCTTGTAATTTAATTTCAACTTTGCATGGTTTAATCATGGAAACTTTAACGAAAAGCTCTCAGTACTGTTTACTTTAACGAAAAACCACATTTTTACATTAAAAAGTAAATTATGGTACTATTCATTTTACCCTTTATTCTGTTCTTATCGTTAAAACTCAAATTTGATTTTTCCTTTTAATAATTAGGTCAAGTTGTCTTCTTTAATTTTTAATTGGATAGTGATTTATAAATGAAATTTTAACCAATATTGGAGTTGTTTGGTTCAAAATTTAAAAAATCATAAAAAATACAATTTTATGAGATTGAACTCGATAAGTTGGGTGTACAGTGTACTTGAACCCAACTCGAGTAAGTCCGAACTCCATTAAAACTTGAATGCAACTAAACCTCCATGAACCTGAACTCAACCCAAGCTCGAATCATGACGGTTGGGTTAGGGTTTGGTTCACCATCCAACCGTCTAATTCATCCGAGTTGCACCCCTAACTTAAGCTAGGATATTTACGACCTTCAAATTTCTCTATAGAAAGTATTTTTCAAGAAATTGCTTTTATTTGAAGCATGTTAAATCGATGAGTGAGATATGCTTTATTATTTGGTTAGGAGTTCAGCAGCTCGTCGAAAGAGTCTCCTAAGATGAAGATAGGTTGTCAAGAACATAGAGGAGGTCGGGTAGTTAGTTGGTCAGGTCTAGTGTGGATCTCACATGATAGTTGTTGGAGCTGGCAACTCTTTTAGAGTTACCTCATTTGGAATCTCTAGGTAAGAGAATCAAGTTGGCTCTTGTGAACAACTTGATGCACTTTCTTCCTTCAACATTTTGAGCTAAATCATTTCCACTTTTAGAGATCACCCCAAAAGTTCAAGTAGTTCTTGAAAAAAAAAAAAAACACTTACAATGAAAGAAAGCACTGTGTTTCTCTTCTTCTTTTTTTTTTAAACTAGAAGCACTCTTACTAAAAAAAATTTCACCGAAAACAAAAACATTATCAAAAGCGTTTTTAATTATCTTAAAATGCTCCTAAACTATTCTAAAAGTACTACAATATGACCGAGAGAAAACGACTCATCATCCAAAAATGAATGGAGTGGAAGATGTTCTAGAGTTTGGCAGGTGGATATATTGGTTACCAATCCTCCATTTGTCCTCTTATAATTAAGCCTATTATATATAATGACACTGATTGATGTATCTAACATTTCCATAATCTCAAAAAAGGACGAGACTGACGATGATTAAAGCAAATTGCCAAGACTGGTAGTTTTTTTATGGATTTGGATCCTCTGCTGAAGCCAAGGAAATGATCCTTCTGATCAAGAACTATGGACCGTTGGATTAAGACTGGTAGTTTTTTGTATGGATTTGGATCCTCTCCTGAGCCCAAGGAGAGGATCATTCTGACCAAGAACTGTGGACCGTTGGATGAAAATCCAACGGTTATAATTATTATAACTTTAAAAGAACTCCCTGTTTGTAGCTGTTTGATAAAAATTCAACTGTCCACAGTTCTTGATCAGGAGGATCCTCTCCTTGGGCTCAAGAGAGGATCCAAATGTGTTTTTAACGAGCATCATATATCACGTGTCACATTTAGATATAGCTTGTCAATTAATTAGGTTAATATTGCACAAAGAGAGGGACTGACCAAGAATTAGGCAGATTGATTAAAAGAAACACGTGGATGGCCTGATGAATACAACTATAGAGAAAACTTCAGATTATCAAAGGCGTGAAAGATTCCGTCTTCTTAAACTTGATTAGCAAATGAATGAATAATGCTAGAAAATCACACATCTATGCATTTTGTACACTTGTCTTTATAAAACCAACTTTCGTTAGCTTCTTAAGATTTATGGATGAAACTTCAAGCGTAAATATTATGCATCTGCTAGTATTTTTATCGTTTTCGTTTTCATTTGCAAGCGTAAATATTCAATAATAATTACTTTTTAAATTCAATAAATAGTTAGGCCGCTTTTAAGATGGTTTCTATATTCCTTATCTCGTACACAGAAGATGATATTATAACTAAAAACTCGCATTTTTCACAAAATATTGTGAGCTAACTCTTTTAATCAGTTTTGAAAATTTCTTACATGAGTCATCATAAAACATATTTTGGCGGAAATTTAGCCGCACCAATCACCAAGCTTCTTCAAAGTTCATGAAGGAAATTTATAGGATGTCCTGATGGATGAAACTCTGTTCTAGTTATTTTCGATCTCGCTTGTATTTTCATGGGTTTTGTTAGTTTTTCTTCTAGCTTAAAAGATTCCACAACTAAATATTAATCCATAATATAATTGAACAAAAATGGAATTGACATCAATGGCATGTCACGCGAATGAGCCTTTACCAGTCCAATCTAACATTAGAGACGTGGCAATGACCCTGATAATTATTGTTAATTGCTATTTATACTAACTAATTTACTTAATGATCATGAAGTATATACGCATGTCATTCATTTCATGTGTATACGCATGCCATTCATTTCAAGATCATTTCAAGTTTGAAATCGGTTGAGGTGGTACTAAATAATTTAAACAATGATCGTGATGTGTATATGCATGTCAATCGTTTCAAGATCATTTTAAATTTGAAATTAGTCGAGAGAGTACTATATAATTGTATCATCTATACAATCTGTGAGAACCGGAGTTGCATTATTGGTCTTTTTTTCTCTTGGTTGAGGAAACCCTATTTGGAAAATTGAGTGGCCAATTTCTTTTGATAGCTTGTCTTCACAACAGTGAATACTTGGATGTTGGAACAATGAGGAGGATAAGGTCGTAATAACACCATGCATGCCTATGACAGACAAATTTTCTCCTTCCACGGTTTTCACTTGTGATGCATAGGTTTCATGACCAAGTGATTTAATTTTGTTTTCAACAAAAATAATACATGTCCATGGATGGTTAGTAATTATTGTAGCTTTCCGTTTCACCTAAAGTCACCCCGTCATCAAACATAAATTGATCATCTAACATGCAAAACCCTAATTGTTTTTAGGAAATAATGTCTTTATCGTCATAAGAAGGATATAATGTCATATTCATCACAAAGGCTCGCAACCAAAGCTAGCCTACAAATTTTATATTCTCTATTGACATGTTCAATAATTTGCAAAATACGGTGATTGATACATTTCGTATTTGAGGTTATATATCTGTAATGTGTATATCTTTAAGTATGTCAAGAGGAGAGAGACAAATTGTATCCATGGATTTGTGGACGCTACTCTCTTATTTCCGTATGAGGGCCACTCTCTTATTTCCGTATGAGGGCCACCCATTGAGTTATACAAGGTTTGATAGGTCGATCGATTAAGACTAATTATGTAGGTTAATTAGAACACCCTAAGATCGCAAGCCACTTCGTTGCCTTGTAAATGATACTACGCACCCTAATCGATCAATTAAATTTATAAAATTTGTTCACACTATAATGTCACTGTATATACCAAGTGGCACTACAAGATACGTAAGTAGTAGGGGCAACAAAATTTGCATCTAAAAGTCTTTATTGGATGCAAATATCTTGAAAAACCGCTCCTAAGACCATCTTCAACCCTTGGGCTAAAAGCCAAATTTTTTAGCCCGAAAAATTTAGCTTTTAGCCCAGAAACAGCTTTTCTGCTCCAACCCTTCTAGCCTAAAATTTTAGCCCGGGATTATTAAAGAATGAACTTAGGCTAATTTTTTTTTCTTAAATTAAATTAAAAAAAAAATAATTTTGTAGACTATCATAAATTAATTTTATGAACATTTTAATCTAAAAATATTTAAATTCCGATAAATATTGAAAAATCACTAAATTTTCCACAAAGTAAGCCTTCAACTTTCACCAATCTTTCAACTTTCACCAACCATTCAACACCAAACTTTCAACTTTCACCAACCGTTCAACTTTCATCAATCATCCTCTATATAAACACATGTCTAATATTAGTTGATCACACAACCTTTCAACCTTCAATCATCCTCTATATTCACCAATCTTTCAACTTTTAAAGAGTTTTTGTTTCCTAAAGATCCTCAATATCTCATCAATGGGTGATATAAGAAGGCGTAGCATGGCAATGCAGATGGCATAATACCAAGCAAGGATTGAGATTGAAGATGCATAATTGATCAACGCCAAAGCAGAACTTGTAAACTCGTTTATGTAATATGAGCACCATGGCGAATCTAGCTATCGCGGTTCTGTCATGGGGCGTTCATTTGTGCAGCGTGATAGAGAAGAGTGTCATGACCAAATGATGAAAGATTATTTCATCGAGTGTCCGAGATTTCCTGCTCATGATTTTCGGAGGCGGTTTTGGATGAGGAGAGATCTTTTTAAAAGCTTCTTGGACGTAGTTGTCAATCACGACCCCTACTTTGTAAGGAAGATAGATGACGCAGGCCGACAAAGTCTATCACCTCATCAGAAACTCACATTTGTTTTTTGCATGCTAGCTAATGGGTGCTCTGCAGACTCAACTAACGAGTATTGACGATTTGCGGAGATTACTGCTATTGAGAACCTGAAGCGATTCTATCAGGCAATTCAAGCCATATATGGAGCCACATACCTTCACAAGCTAAATCGTGAAGACTTGAAGATGCTTCTACGGAAGGCAGACAAAAGAGGCTTCCCTGGCATGATAGAAAGTCTCGATTGAAACAAACATACCAAATATGTATTAAGAAGATATATTAAGTAACGTATCAAATATGTACCAAGAAGAAATCTAGGTTTCATGTGTAATTTGAAAGACTTTTTATTAAAATTTAATACTACAATATTTATCTATAAGATTTTAGGAGTTTTGAGATATTATCTAAAAAAAATTAAAAGGTATATTAAATATAATGGTAAAGATTGGTTTGGTATTGCTGTGCTTTGAAAAAAAGCTGCTTCTGCTGTGCTGTGAGAATAAGCAGCTGTGAAATAAAGCAACAGAGTGTTTGGTAAACTTTTTTGTAAAAGTGCTTTTGAAAAAAAAAAACAGTATTAGAGTGTTTGGTAAACTTTTATGTAAAACAGATGTGAAAAAAAGCCGATTTTTCAAAGCTAGGTTTTGCAGCTTCTTGTTTTTGGCTTTTTTTCATCCAAAACTGTGAAAAAAAGCTGAAGCTGAGTGTTTACCAAACACAAAAACAGCTCCCAGCTTTTTTTTATAGCAGCTTTTTTCAGAATCACCTCAGTACCAAACCAGGTCTAAGTCGCATTCATGTGTATTTTGAAAGACTTTTTATTGGAATTAAATTCTACAATATTTATCTACAAGATTTTTGGAGTTTTGAGGTATTATCTAAAAAAATTAAAAGGTATATTTATATAATGGCAAGTTGGGTAATTTAAATAATAATAAAAAGCTACTTCTAATTCATGTGACACTTAAATTGTAGAAAGATATTTAATCAAAACTCTAAAAAACATAAATGTTTAATCTCAAAATTTTAAAACCTAGGCACTTAGTGTGGCAAAGTTAACGGTGTCCTATTGTCCACACAATAATGGTCAATAAGATTCTCTTTTCAATTCCAGTGATATTAAATAGATTTAATTTTGAAGTACGACAAATGAGATTCAAGATCGAGTAAAAAATGTACAGGAAAGAGCATATTGGTCAAGCCAATTTGTTTACACTTATGTTGCAGTGGAAAACTGAGGTACCAATGTATATGCAGGTTAATAATTATCTTATTCCTTTTCAAACAAATTGGTATTAGACTCCATCACCCCGAAACTTCTCTCTCCTTCCCCAACACAAGTGTATTAGACTCCTGGTTGTTGGTGGGTCGGATTCATCTTCTATGGCTTGATTTCTAAGGTAGAGATCTATGTACTCCATCGGTTTGTGGCGGTGCCGCCTTACTTGGCCAGATCCATGGTGGGATCTCTTTAGATGCGGTACGGTGGTCTTGGCTAGAGTTTCCTAATCCTCACTTTGGAAATAATTGATCGGTGGATTCCATTTTCGAAGTAGTGGTTTTTTGTAGGATTGTTGTTTGTACTGCAACTAGTGAGTAATGTCTTGCCTAGAAAGTTATGCGACCTTGCTTATCAGCGATAATTTGATGTGATGTGGTTTCGATTTTGGCAATGGCATTGTGTGTGCCTCGGTTTAGATCTGGTACGTTCGCCATTTGTAACAGATTTGTACCGATGGTGCTTATGGTAGCCATTTACGAGATTACTCTTTATGCTTATATGTGCAAATTACTCCAGATCAATGAATTGATCACTAAAAAAATGTTTTCATTGTGACAACCCTTGTAATTGTTCTTGTTCATTAATGAAATGCTACCGCTTCTTGTTAAAATAAATTTTTTGTTGGTTACAGATCTATCATCTCACATGGTAGCTTTTATTCTGTAATCACTATAAATAAATAATTGATTAACTGCCAGTTAATTATATTATGGAAAGACATTCAAATCCAGATGTGTCAGTTCGTATGTGATGCAACTTCTATTTAAAAATTACTGGGTAAAAAAAACAACAGATCAGAAGAAGCTACTTTCTTCTTCTTCTAATTCTAATATCACCAAATTGATCCCCAAAACATTGACGATTTCACTTGAACTTTCATTTGTTTATTTCTTAACTTAATGCGTATCGAGCAATGCTAGTCAAAGTAAATAAATTTAGAGTTTAATCAAGTTGGTTAAAACAGTGTTACTCTTTTTTTGTATTCAAGTGTAAATTGTAGCAATAGTCCCTCAACTAAAAATCCATTATCATTGGTCCCTCAACCCATCAAAATGTGTAGCTATGGTCATTTTTGTCAACTTCATCAGAATTTTGTCAAAATAAGTTATGTTGGAAGGACCATTGCTACAATTGGGGTCCCTCAACTCATCAAAACGTGTAGCTATAGTCATTTTCGTCAATTTCATCAGAATTTTGTCAAAATGAATTATGTTGGAAGGACCATTGCTATAATTGAGTTAACGTTGATGGACCATTGCTCCAATTAGATTAAATTTGATGGACCATTTCTCTAGTTGGATTAAAGTTGAGGGACCAATAGTAATATATTTTAAGTTGAGGGACCATAACTATACATTTTGATGAGTTGAGGGACCAACGGTAATGGATTTTTAGTTGATGGGCTATTGCTCCAATTAAGTTAAAGTTAATGAATCATTCCTACAATTTACTCTTTATTCAAATTTGAATTTTTCTCTCTAGTTTGGATCAATTTAAATAGCTAGTGAGTTGGAAGAGTGGCTATATTAAGATAAACTGGAATTAAAAAAAACGTAGGAACAGAATTTAGCTAATCTAGTGGATATGCTTGGTGTAAAGTTAACATATAACAATTAATAGATTTGATTATTGTAATTTATCTAGATCGAGATCTTCAGTATTACATATGTGCAGAAAGAATGCGTTGAATAAAACTGCAACGAAAGAGTGAGAGCTTCTGACATGTAGTTAGCATCAATCCTGCAAATCTGGAGTCCATGAAATTAAAATAGTAGCAATAATTTTCGGATTTTTGTCGTTTGTTTGCTTTCATTTGCTATATGTATATTTCTCTCATGCTAGGATTGTCACATCTTGTGACTTTCATAAGTTCATTGTCGTTTATTTATTGCAATAATGCATATATCTTTTGCATCATTGCAATAATGTTTCAACAAATCATATTTATATACACATACATCTTATTGCTCAACCTCTTATCGTAATTATTACTTATTTTGAGTTTTAAATAATCAAAATTCTCTGTATTCGAGTTTAAATCTTCATTCTCGCATTTTAAATTGTTTAAGAGAAAACTACTCAAACGCCAAAACTTGCATGTTGTGCATGTGGGGTTCTTCAGCCTGCATTTAGGAAGAAAGCCATAAGCAACTAATTGAAGAATCAACTTCATGATCGAAGATTTCAGAACCATTGGACCAAAGAAAGTATCAATTAATTAATCAATCAAAAGGCACTGTATTTGTAGGTAATTAGCATGCATGCACAGTTGCACTTACACACCTTCATTCTACTAGCAAAGTAAGTAGCTGGCTGCTGACTAATGTGTCGAGTCGACTAGCACATTTTCTTTTTTATCCTTAATTTGCTCTTCGATCTCAGTAGGCTCATGCATCAAATCCCAATTTATCACATGACTTTAATTAATATTCTTATTAGGGATGGTCAGGTTCACGAATCAACCGCCCAACCCGACCAACCCAACTAAAATGGATTGAGTTGGATCGGTTGTGAAGGGAAAAAAACCCGGCCACCCGTTATCTGCACAAGTTCTATGCGGTTTTGAATTTTTATAACCCAACTAAACCGACCCACATCGCCATGATTCATTGGTTGTTTCTTCTACAACCAAAGCACAAAATTCTCCCCTCTATGAGTTTTTATGCGATTCCTCAGCACCAGCCTATATTATATTTCTTGAATATAAGAAAAATCATATCATGAGATTAAAAACAAATAAATAAATGGTTATTTTGGGAAACGATATTTTGGGCGTTGAAAACACTTGTATAATGGATAACTCGTGAAACCCGCCCAACTCAACCTGAATAACAATGGACTGGGTGGGTTGGTTGGTTTCCTTGTTTTCTTGGGTGGCAATAGTTTTGTTAAATATGTACTCGAGCTAAATGAATTGATTTGTGGGTTGTGGCTCAACCCGATGCCCACCACAAGTACCATTTCTTATAGGAAACTTTAACGAAAAGTTTTCGGTACTGTTTACTTTAACAAATTTTTATAAAGCTGGTAAAGTAGTCTAACTTCTTATAACAACCTATAAGATTTTTTTTTAACGTTTAAATATAAAACAACAATTCATATTCTCATAAGCTCCCTCACGTGTGATGACATTCAAACCAAACACATGGACAACAATTATTATGTGACGGGGAGCATGTATGCTTTCACCTGCGAATAAACCTAAAACAGTATTATGAAAATAGTTGAGGTTCCATTCTAAAATCAATTGTAATAATAAAGAGAGTAGCTTAACTTTTTATAAGCACATACAAAATTGCTGAACTTTCTGACGTGGGACAACTTTAGTAGTCATCAAATATGCTTGTGCTTCTTTATTACTAATTAGTCAATATTTGGGATTGAAGTAGCTAGCACATCAGCTGGTAGGTTCAAGTTAATTAGTTCTCATAACTATCAATGAATTAATTATGTACATTTATATAAAATGAACCAATTTCGTGCATATGTACGCAGGTATTCGCCTTCACCGGTACTTCATGCTGCTGTTGAGTATTATTAATTTGTCGAACTAGGTATACGATGAATTTGAAGTCAAATATCAGAAATTGTTCTTTTTTTTTTTTAAGTCCACAAATAATTTTTCTTTCTTCGATATTTAAAAAATAATTAAAGCGGTTTCTTTTTTGACGAATCTAAGCATGCGCAACAAATTGTAGTCTTAATTAATAAGCTGCGGTGATCCAATCTAGCACATTAAAATATGATCGGATGCCCGACTTTGCAAAGACTTGGGCACACTTTGACATGAGTTTTCCGTGAAGTAAATGATCGGTTTTTTTAGTACAAATATTACAAACGAGAAAGAATTCGAACTCGAGATATCAGAGTAAGAGATATGTACTCACAAAAAATCAACGATAAAAAGTACAGAAGCAAATTCCAAATTTTCTATAATCGTATTTAGAGGTGGAAAATAAACTCATTAAGTAATTAATGAGTACCTATTAAGATTTATTTAGTTTGATTTTACCTTATCACCATCACCACTAACAAACTCACATTTATATTATGGTATCAAATTAAACGTGTATTAAAGCGTACTCTTTAACAATCTTATGAGTTGATATCGAAGCTATATATTCCTAACTAATAATTTACCAAGATAAAAAATAAAAAAAAACTTTTCCAAGACTAGCTAGTTAATTAGTATATATATAACACTGCCTGTCTACTGAAAAAAAAAAAAAATGGCAAAGGAGGGTGACATTTTGTATTTTTATGTTATTTTGATGGAAAAAAGAGGGTGGTGTTTTGATCTCTATCTGCAGTTTGGTTTATATAACCCCTTTTATCTTTGAATCGTATTTTGTGGCTCTATAAATTTTGTTTTTTTGTTTGTCCCCCTTAATGATTCCTATAATCAAAGTGGTCCATTATTTTCAGCCCGAGAATATAGATGATGATCATGATGGCTCACATATAGATTAAAGTACAGTAAAATTTCTTTGCAGTAATATTTTATAATTAGACAATTTTTGTTAAAGTCATAAAAAAATTCGATCTTAATTTGGGACCAGTTATGTATTGGAATAAACTCTATATTGTAATAAGTTATAATTTTTCGTACTTAAATTAATTTAGAATATATATTGTCTTTTAAACCTTATAATAAAAATCTAGAAAAGGTAAGAAAAAAGAATTATCATGATCTTTGCAGTTATATCTTATCTTAGCTTATGTACATAGAAAATATTTCTGTATCAATATTCAATTATTTAATCTTTGTAATATTTTGTTAATAGTAGTTATCTCCTTTTGTAAATAAGAGAGACTTAGCATATATACCTTTATATTTACTAATTAGTAATTAGTGCTAGGAACCGGCCGGCCTGAAACACCCGCATCTGCAAGCGGATGTAGATGATCTCTATAGCCATTCAATATTCAACAGACAAGAACAGATCAATCAATTTATGTATATGAAAGGAACCTTGTCATTTACGGTAATTTCAAATTTGCAATATATAACCGAATAAATACCATAAATACCAAAATTTTCACAGCAGTTCATATTTCTAGAAATATTTAGGGTTTATGCGTCTCTTCAAAGAAATAAAGAAAAAGACATGAAGAGGGCATGTGGGCGGCCAGAAAAACAAGCGTACAGCTGCAGAAAGCATGTTTGTTTTTTTGTGTTAATTAAGTGTTGATGTGGGACATTCACTCAATATATATAGTACCTGTGACCTGAACCAGAGAAAACTCCTCCACATCCTCCATTTTCTTCTTTTCTCTTTTTAAAAAATGTTTATGTTTGCTCAATTCTATAGGCAAACCGTATTATCAACATCATTAACACGACCTAATTAATTAAGGCCATGATTAGTGACTAGTTAGTGTATGTTCGACAATTTGAGAATATAAAATCGATATTAGTATACTACGATTTTTAAGAGAGACAACTTTTCAAACAGTGGGTGCCAAAAGATTCAGTATTTAAGAGAAGAAAAAAAAAGAGAAAAAAAAATCAAAACAGTTGGCGGGTGGAATATTCGTCAAATAGCAATAGCGCGCATCAGCAAGATGATATTTCTCTGTCACGGCAACTTTCCCACACCCTCACTCAATTAATATTTGTTCAAACCTAAGCATGCATGCATGCAGCCGCCCATAAACTCCAATTGTGGTTCCTGGCAATTTCTCATCGTCTTAACCCTGCGGTCTGCTATTTGCACACCACACAAGACTCAGCAGAAACAGAAAAACTTAATTGACTGCCACTTTCTGCACAGAAGCAGCATATGAATTTCATGTCACGATGATATCAGTGCTTTGCGCTTGGAAGGTTGTTAAAACAAGACTTATTTTTGTGCTTGGAAGGTTGGGAAGAAGATTCTCTCCGGATTTATTTTATGGGGATTCTTACATTCTAACCGTTTATCGTATATCGTGCAATCAGTTTTCGTCAGATACTATTGATGTTTAATTTTAAATTAAAAAATCAAATAATTTATGACCGTACGATTACATGATGAATAACTAAGATATGAAAATTCATATGATTCACAAAGTGAATCCGGATGAGATCCAATTCCGGAAGGTTGATAAGATAAGAACATGGTCACTTTGATACTCGCCCCACATAATCAGATTTCATATATTTCATTAAAATAAATTAAAAGTGCTAATATGTATAATTTCGTCCTCATAACTGGCATTGCTGGACCACTAGAGTTGTCAAATCAGCCAACCAAAAGATGCCACAAATTTTAAAGTAGCACAAATGCACAATGAAGACGAACGTCAATTTTTTTATTCATACAAATAACTAAAAAAAGAAAATAAACAAATAATAATAACAAGAATATACGATTTTAATTATAACGTTAATTTAGTAAAATAGTATCACATTATTATCTTTTGGCAGACAACAGAAAATGTATTAATTGTCATCAAAATAATATTACTACTAAATTAGAGTTGGAAAAACAACAAAGTGCTGTATATATTACTAAATAAATCGAAGATATTTGTGAGAAAATCCATTTTTATACACATGCAAGTTGTTGGCTGTTCTGAAGACAAATAAAGTAACAGTAACAGATGGATGCAATAATACATGTAGAAGCTATATATCTAGTGGTTCAACTTCCAATCTATGTATCTCGTGGTTCAAGTCCTCGATCTGGTCGTGTATTTTTATGGATTCAGGCATTCAGCCTGCGGCTACAAGTCACCACCAATACAACCATCCCTCTCTGTCTCTCAGTCTGTGTGGCTCTCATGATCCATGGTCATATATGAAGGCCCGATCAAGTTGAAGATAAAAGGATAAACCTTTTTGACCTTATTATAGCGGCCAATTGCAGACAGAGTCATTTCTCGTAATGTAAATAATTGACCCTAGTCAAATTTCAAAGTCCAAATACCGATAATTGTATACATTATCATGGTATATCATCTACCATGGTAGTGTTTACACTTTTTCGTTTTCTCTTGTTGCAATGCTTGAGGAATTCAAAAATCTCTTTTATCATAGAAGGTGTAGAGTTTTCGATGTGAGATGACGTCCACTCATGTAAAATTATTTTTTGACGGATTACACATGAAGGTAACTGTGAATCGGTAAATACATTTTTATTAGTGTCATGATTTAATTAGGTGTAAACTATATAATTATTTTTTTTTTAATGAAATCAAATAATAAACCATTCAATACAACAATTATAACTTTATACGTACATAATTCAAACATCATAAACCGAAGTAATTTGACAACAATTTGAGATGAGCAAACACGTCATCCTTCGCTCATTATTTTATGTTCCAAAGGGATTGACAACCAAATTTCTAGGTTTGGATAATGAATTTTAGCGCAAGCACATGATGAAATGAAAGGTTAGGTCGTAGGTCGACTAGGGCGGATGCACTAGAAGACCAAGGTGCTCTCAGAAATATTCAGAGTCCGGAAAATAATCGTGTAAAGTTTTTGAAATTCTTATAATGATTTATACAGGTGTTTTTTATGCTTACTAATTGTTTAATGTAATACATATTAACATATCTTGATAACATTTGATAGGCTGTGTCGACAACATTTGACAAATACTTTTAATAATATTCATCAGATTGCTTCACAAATGTTGATATGTATTGATATGCTTAATATAGTTCGATTGACGATAACAAACCCATCAAATGTTTAATAAAATGTCTTTGTGAATAAGTTAAAATTTATTTATACGTTTTACACTATATTTTCATTTGAAAAACGTAAATATTTAACATTAGGGTCCACCTCCGATTATTAGGAGCACGCGTCGATCAGTGAGTGGGGAGGTTCTGGAGATGCATTTTGACCTAAGAAATTTGAATAGACTTGGACTTACGTGAAACTGAAAGCAACCCAAAGGAATGAAGGAAGGATATTCTTCTCACGCTCCACGTAATCACCACTCGTTCTTTTAACTTTACTTTATTACCATCTTAAACAATATAAAATGCAAATTATGATTTTAATCCCTCTAGTTGTAACCAAGTTTCACTATAGTTCATATAGAATCAATTTTCGCCAATTAAATTTTGAAATTCACTCGAATCCAGAGATAACATTTTAGTGCATATGTTTACTTAGCAAAAATGAAAAATCGAATGAATCAATAAGCTTAAAAATAGAAGACGTATGAAAAGAGAATCAAAACAACAGTCCCATTTTTTATTTTTTATTTTTGTTATTTGACTATAGATATAAATGAAAAACTTATATTTTTTCAATTTCTTCCGTGCAAGTAAATGTAGAAAAAAGTTAGGGGATAAGCTAATTGCATTACCCATGTTTTAATAAACGCAGGGAAGAATCAAACTGATTCTCATTTCTATTTCTTGTAAGTAAACATGTCCTTAATTTTTGTCAAAAGTTTTGGTATTGTTCGTGAATTACATATGCCGAGATGTGATAAACTCATGTCGTGGATCTTTCCCACAAACTGAAACATTGTTTCAATTCAAACTAGTTTACAGAGACCAAACTGGAAGTTCACCAACAATACAAGGACTAAAATCATACTTATCATTACTTGAGCGTAGATTAATGTGCTTATTTCGTATTGGCGACATATCATTTGATTTGCAAAGGTTTAAAATTTGGTTTCACCAAGTAAAATCAAACTATCCTTTTGAAAATTACTGTTAATCAAACTACAAAGACTAAAATGAAACTTAGGCCTGGTTTGGTACTGAGGTGATTCTGAAAAAAGCTGGTATAAAAAAAAGCTGGGAGCTGTTTTTGTGTTTGGTAAACATTCAGCTTCAGTTTTTTTTCACAGTTTTAGATGAAAAAAAGCCATAACAAGAAGCTGCAAAACCCAGCTTTGAAAAACCGGTTTTTTTTCACATATGTTTTACATAAAAGTTTACCAAACACTATAATACTGCTTTTTTTTTTTTTTTTTTTTTTTTTTCAAAAACATTTTTACAAAAAAATTTACTAAACACTATGCTGCTTTATTTCTCAGCTGCTTATTCTCACAGCACAGCAGAAACAACTTTTTTTCAAAGCACAATAATACCAAACCAACCCTTAGTAAGATCATAATTTTATATAAAAATGAAATTACAGCTACTTATCCCATATGGTGGTTACATGTCTCGTATCATCACTAACATTAGTCGGGGAAAGCTTATCACCAAAAAATGCACGTGGCCCATACGATTGTATATATAAGAAAAAAGGAGCCAAGCATTGGCAAAAGCAACAACAAGGATAGAAACGTAACAACACACCTCTGCTCACCCCAGGCTGTGGAGAAATTAACAACCAAGCGAGTTTTGACTCGTAACCCTATACAAGTGGCTTGAAACCGACTGGCACAGGCGGTATGCGGTAAGCCAACACGGGGGTAAAATCGTAATTCGGATAGAAATAGCATTATATAACCGGAGGCCATGAGATGAATGGATAAAAAAGAACAAAAAAAGCGAGAGCGAGAGGCCAAAACCCAAGAGTTCAGCCGCCGCGAACGGTGGTGCTTTCAGAAACCCTAAAAATTTAAGCCGGCTTAGCAAGCTGAAGTTGGTTAGGGAATGCAGAGAGATGAGAGAAGTTTCGCTGCCCAAGCCTGAGCTTTCAGTACGTGTCAGGCGGTGCATCGGCGGCCGGAATTGCCACCGGAAACACGTAGAGGACGGGTGATCCATTCGCCCCTCTTGTTTTCCGAAACGGTTACGTTTTTTTTCTTAAAGAGGCCTTTTGTCAAACACCTTTCGTGCATTTTTTAAAGTTTTTTTAGTTAACAATGGCCGAGCAGAAAGAAAGCGGCGGCTCGTCGTTGCTGCACGGCAAGTACGAGCTGGGCCGTCTTCTGGGTCACGGCACTTTCGCCAAGGTCTACCACGCCCGACACCTGCCTAGCGGGAAGAACGTGGCGATGAAGGTGGTGGGGAAGGAGAAGGTGATCAAGGTGGGGATGATGGAGCAGGTCAAGAGGGAGATCTCCGTGATGAGGATGGTGAAACACCCCAACATCGTCGAGCTCCACGAGGTCTTGGCGAGCAAGTCCAAGATCTATTTCGCTATGGATCTGGTCCGCGGTGGCGAGCTCTTCGCCAAAATCGCCAAGGGTCGGCTCAAGGAAGACGTCGCCAGGGTGTACTTCCAGCAGCTCATCTCCGCCATCGATTTCTGCCACAGCCGCGGCGTCTACCACCGGGATCTGAAGCCGGAGAACCTCCTCCTCGATGAGGACGGCAATTTGAAGGTCACCGATTTCGGACTCAGTGCTTTCACAGAGCACTTGAAGCAGGACGGGCTTCTCCACACCACATGCGGCACGCCGGCGTACGTGGCCCCAGAGGTCATCGGGAAAAAAGGGTACGATGGTGCCAAGGCGGATCTCTGGTCTTGTGGCGTCATCCTTTACGTGCTTCTCGCCGGGTTTTTGCCGTTTCAAGACGACAATCTCGTGGCCATGTACCGGAAGATTTACAGAGGAGATTTCAAATGCCCGCCGTGGTTATCGTCGGAGGCACGAAGACTCGTGACAAAGCTTCTCGACCCGAATCCAAGTACCCGAATCACCATTTCCAAGGTCATGGACTCCTCCTGGTTCAAAAAATCGGTTCCTAAGATCGTACGGACGAAACAGGAGCAGGAGTTCGACGAGCCGAGCGAGAAGATCCTGTCGAAGCAGACGGAGACGCTGAACGCGTTTCACATAATCTCGCTGTCGGAGGGGTTCGATTTGTCGCCGCTGTTCGAGGAGAAGAAGCGGGAGGAGAGGGAAGAGCTGCGGTTCGCAACGACGCGGCCGGCAAGCAGCGTGATTTCGAAGCTGGAGGAGGTGGCGGCGGCGGGGAAGTTCAGGATAAAGAAGAGCGACTCGATGGTGAGGTTGCAGGGGCAGGAGAGCGGGCGGAAGGGGAAGCTGGCGATAGCGGCGGAGATATTCGCCATGACGCCGTCGTTACTAGTGGTGGAGGTGAAGAAGGACAATGGTGATACGTTGGAGTACAACCAGTTCTGCAGCAAGGAGCTGCGGCCAGCGCTCAAGGACATCGTGTGGACATCCCCCGTCGAGAATTCTACGGCGGCTTGATTGATTAAGATTAGGATCGTGATTAGTGTCGGTTTAATCGTGATTAGTGTTGTTAATTGTTAGTGTTGTTTCGATTAATTAAGGTGGAACTGGAAACTGGGCCCGAGCTTGTAGCCACTGCTTAAAAGCCGTCGCATGATGTCCCTTGCTGTCGTTTTTATCTGTTTTTTCTGATTCTCTTTGTCTTTTGTGCGGTGATAAGTGAAACTGTGAATTTGTGTGAAGACGTCACATAAGCTTTTCCTTTTATTTATTAATTTAATTTTTTAGAAATGTGAATATATACGAAGTAATTTTACAATGGGTTGCTAACCTTGTACATAAGATTGACTCAATTAATTTTGATCTGGGTGACTATCTGTTTAGGCCCAAAATAATATTGTTGGGCTGAGCATACGGTTGGGCTCGGCCCAAAGCCATGTCAACTACTATGGGTTGCTTGATAAATTCTGGGCCAGTTAGCAAGGTCGGTCGAGTCCTATCCTAAGAAGGAATAATTCAAATAAACAGAAAGGTCAAGAAAGTCCTAGTGCAACCAAGATTCCTGGTCAGTGAAGAATAAAGCCTCGGAAGAAGGGAAAGTTCAAAATCATAATGGGAGTGGGTTTGTTCGAAGTAAAGTCGGAACGGGACAAGGACTCCCAATCCATATAAGGGCGCGATTCGGTTTCAAGGAACGGGTGCTATAAATACAAGAAATCATGCAAAAAAAAAAAAGAACCTTCAATTCAACATACAATTGCCCTGCGCAAAACCTCTCAAATACCTTGAGATTTTTTCCTTTTCTTTTTCTGCCGACACACCTTCAGTTTGGATAAACATCACTGTGGAGGCACCCGGCGAACACCTTCAGTTTGGATAAACAGCACTGTTGCCGCAGAATCAGCGGACCGAGAAGCACCTTCAGTTTGGATAAACAGCACTGCGTCGAGGCCGACCGGTTACCTATCTAAGTCTCGGGCGAGAAGGGTTTTCGAACCCTTGTTGGTAGAGGTCACCTTGCTAGCCCTTTCAGCGTAGTCAGGTGTTACGAATTGTGTTATTCGGCGTACTGGATGCCGAGTGATTTTATGATTGGATACTCACAAGTGAGTTTCAGAGTTCGGCATTCCAACGGCCGAACTACATTCACCATCAAGACATACATCACATTTGAGTACCTGTGTCCATATAGTTTGGTCTCGATTCGACGTGCTTATACTCTTACGAATATAATCACAGTGACCGAATCGGGCTCCGACGATTTGTGAACTTCGCAGAATTAGTAGCCTTGTCTTCAGGCTCTAGATACCAGAGATCGAGAGTTGTTCCTTCCTCGGTCGCAGTCGCAAGATAAAGAAGTCAACAACGCGCTCAACGCGACATCAACGAATTTTACTCCTCGGCCGAGCTCGGCCGACGAGTTGGCACGCCCCGCATTCAACCGAAGGACGTAGTTAGCTTATTAGTTACTCGGCCTGCGTGCCACGTAGGTTTTGTAATTTTTAGAGTCAACACTATCACAATTACTTTTAATTATGTTTACAATAAACATTTAAAAGTGTTTCTTGATTCTAGAACTGCTTTTCAGGTCATGGCAAGAGCATATTCAAAAAAGGATTTAATTCTGAAAGAATCAGCAGTCCCTCCTGCTGAAGGCCTATCACTGTGCGATACGTGTTCAAGTTGTGATTAAAAAAATAATAACTTGAACACATGTTCAGCTATGATTGGCTCTCAGCAGGACGGGCTGCTGATTCTTCAGCAGCCAAGTCTTGTTCTTCAAAAAATTGAACTCCTAAAGAAGCACTTGATTTATAATAAAAGTTTTAACATATTTATAATGAGAATTGTTATTGGCACAAAAATCTCATTCTACACTCCATACTTTCTATATTTGGAAAGAAAAGTACACTTATGAGGAGAGCAGAATAAGATTTTTGGAATGCCAATTACACTTCCCTTTATAATTAGTAAAAGTGTTTATGAGCATAGTTGGGGGTGATTTTGAATTAGATCAATAAAAGTTAAAATATTAGCAACATAGTTAACAATATTTATGTTAATTATAAAGAGTTCACTCATGTATTGTGATACTCAATGCCTGATTTTGTTTTTTATATTTGAATTCAGAAACTTCTTTTTCTGGTTTTGTTTTTTTTCCATTACTCATTCACCTCATACACTTCACACCCCGCGTGACTCATTTACATTTGGATTCAGACACTGTAATGCAATGTGCATTTCCTTGTTTCATTTTTACATTTGGATTCAGACACTGTAATGCATTGCATTGTCTGTTTTCTCGTTATATTTTTCACATTTTGATTCAAACACTGCACTCACACGCCACCTACACTTCATACCATTTTATTTTTTCTCAATTCTTAGAATTTTCAATAAATTTTCTTTCTTTTTTAAGTGTTGTTAATTATTAAGAAAAAATAACAATAACCTTTGCAAATTAGTATAAAGGATCTGAATTCGATCAAGCGGTTTGGTTCTTGGGTGGATATTTGTATTAAAGTTTTTTAGGATTTGAATGGTTGTATGCGTGGTGGTTGTTTGAACTCGATCGAGTGGTTTGGTTCAAATCAGGTTGTGGTTTGAACTCATAATTTTCAATAAAAGTTCTATCTTTTTTCATTTTCGTATATTTTTGTTCAATTACGCTCTAAAGTCTCAAAGCTCTTATAAATTCTCATTTGCAGAGGGACATCTACATACACAGAGCATATGAGCACCAAATAAAGTTTCATTTTTTTTAATATGTATTAATATGGACCTAATTAATGAAAAATTGCATTGATTAAGTTCAAAATAAAAATTGGTCATTGATATATAGCTAATTAGTACCATTTTCATTGATTAAAGGCTAAAAAACCTATTGTTTTATACAAGAGCAGTCTCAAATAGGCATTTAACAACGAACTCACAACAAAATATGCGTTGTTTTTGTATTTATGTGCAATAAAATACACGTTGTTTTTGTATTTGTGGGAGTTGAACTTGTCCAACAAAATACAAGTGTACAGGTCTTCGCGTGATCCATTGGTCCCGTGCTTATCTTATTTGTGTGTTTAGGTAGAGTGATAATTTGCTAAGCCAGGTGATTACTTGAAATCTTTGTCGTTGTTTTCTACTTTTCTCATCTATCGCATCACAAATGATGGGTCAACTAAAGTTGCCAGATGTCTTGTGTTTGTTGTGCTCTATTTGCTTTACATGCGAGCAAGCATTACTCATCCCTCCCTCTCCCTCTCCGGTGGCAAATTTGGGTACGAAAGATGGATGATTAATCATGAAATCCAATTAATATTTTCGTCATTTGATGTATTTGTATAGAGCAAATTTTGTAAGATATGTGGGGTTTGATTATCGTCTGATTGGTTATCCAATCGTTATCTTTTTCTCATCAACCATGTGCTCAATTATTGTCCTTGATTTTCTGTTGAACCTTTCCAAATGTTATCCTCACTTCATTTCAAAGCGTCGAAAAATTCAGACTCAAAAGTTATATTGGTATCAAATCTTAGACTTGTCTTCTCCACAATATCGGTTCACATACAAGTTTCATGTAAAATCAAAATTTATATATAGGTTTCATTACAATATCTTATCTTTTAGACCGTCTATACAACGCACATGCATAATTGTTTAAAACGTGTATATATTTGAGAAAACTCAAACCTACCTTCACCGTCGGACTCAAATATAAGAAGGTAGGTGTTTTGTATGCATGCATTTAATTCACTAACACTCCTATTTATTTTGATCATTTAGACTGAACAAATTCAAGGTAAATTAAAGAATAAATCATAAGGAGATAAATGAGTATGCAGAAATCATTTTCCGCTACAATTACTTTCTTTTCTTTTAATACCCCTTTGTTAATCTAAAATCGGGTGTTGTACTGTTGTTTGATAGTTGATATAACAAAACGTTGTCCTTGACACTTGCCTTGTTTCAGTTTGTGGTCCATTCAATTATGGGTGCAAAACTGCTAATCTTAGGAACTAAAATTGATTGATTGCCCAACACAATAAGGCCTTTGACAGATCTACTGTCCCATAATTTGTGCTATCTCCATGTATGAAACAAGGGGAGGTTCTTAAGCTTTTGTGTGGCCTTGATTTGTCCTCAATGTGCAAAACAATGGAAAGAAACCCCTATAACTGATTGGTTGAGAGTCTTGAAACTTACCTACATTTAGGACGCCACTGGTCACGCTAGGCCCTCGCCGTGTCGTGCAGCTAGTGGGACTACCTTAGTAAGACAGAGTACAGAATATCAAATTTTGATTCACAAGATTCAAAGAGGCAGAAGCCACATGGGTTTGCAATTCCATTACCCTTTGAAATTTGCCTCGTCCACCTTTCATTAGACATCATTTCCAATTTTTTTCTTGTTGTTTTGCAATAATTAAAATATGTTTAATCAGGAACAACGCACTTAGAAAATACAACATCTTCATATTTAGCTACTAATGTTATAGTTTTGGTGGTATTTATCGTTTTTATAAATGAGAGATTTTAAGTTTGACTCTCATAAATGATAATTTTTCCACATCATTATATAGAGTCGATCTTTTGTGTGACCAAGTCTTCACATTCAGTATCGTTGTATCAAAAGAATATTTTCGGGTTTAGGTTTTCTTTTGTCACACATGTAGTATGTGACTCTACGGTGACTTCCGCCATCATTCTTTTGTTCACTAAAACCATAATCACCCATCACTGATTGAAGTGGCAATTGGTATCTTATTAATTCAAGTTTAATTACAATAATACAGAATGGTTGACTATAATCACACACCGTCCCATGCGAATTATTATATAAGCACCATTTGCCGAAATAAATTATTATATAAGCACCAGATTCATCTTGTAATTATGTTTCTTTGATATTAAATTCCATAATTAGGGAGAATATCCTTCTCCTTCACCTGAAAACTCAAGAGTCAGCACTTGAATGATAATCCTTCTGTGGTGAATATCTGCCAATGCACACTACAAGTTAAACAATACTTATAATAGTTAAACATGTGGGGGCGGCTGTTTGATTACGACTAATTACGAAAGCAACGTTGTTTGATTAGTGTAATAAACAAGGCACTGATTCATGATTAACTAGTAGACTCTTTATAGTGTATGTATTAGAGGTTAATTAGGTTATTGGCCTTGTTGTGCGGTTGCAAACGTATGAGCTGGAATAACAGTTATCTTCCCTACTTCTGTAGTTCTGTTTTTATATATATACACCATATTCCATCCTTATCCCTGCCCTTAGCTAGGGTTTTGCCCCTTTGGTTGATTCGCTTGGACAGAGTTGTCATTGTCCTAAGAAGTAGTTGCACATTTAGCTTGTTTTAAAAGCTGTTGGGCACTATTTCCTTACAAACTGTTTTAGGAGTAAATTCTGCCGATGCGCTTTTAATTATTGCTACCAAACCGTAGTTTCACCACACAACTAAGCCTAGACTCCAAGGAAGCGCGGTGGAATATTAGGACACTCAATTATTCCACATCTGAAACTTAACTCATCTTGAAACTGGGTTAATCTGTTAGGCGATCTATAGTTAGCCGACACAATTGTCTCTAACTGTAGACGAGTTAATGCCTAATTTTTTTTATTGTTAGAGGACCCGGTTGATTGTCCTGCATTGGAAGAATAACGTTTGTTGGGTTGGTTAAGAGCTCTTGAGGACGCTTCTCTTACAAACTCTTGAAGGCGCAAGTTTTGCTTATGTGCTGTCAAGAACTGGTATCAAACCCTAGTTTCACCGTGCAATACTGAGCCTAGACCCCTCAGAAACATGATGTAAAGTCAGGACCCAATTGTTCCGTGTTGGAAAACCTTGCCTACGATCTTGAGCTTGGTCGATCCGTTAATCAGTTACATCATGCATGCATGTGTCAATGTTAATGTCGGTATAAAAAACAACAAATATCGCTTCATATGCCTTAGCTAGCTATTTGCCTTTATATCATGATCACGAATCAAGATTATTCAACACAAGATAAAAAATATGACTCAGGATTTTGTCATTTAGATACATATGTCAGTGTGTCTATGCATGCTTCGCTATCTGCAATGAAAAAATACATGATCTTTTTCTGTTTGGGGGACCAAAGAGTAGATTACCAGTGATGTTTCCTTCTCTCCAGAGATGGGCTCACGGTTTTCAGTATTCATGAGGGAAGTTCCTAATTAATCTAAAAACATAAAGTCTCATAAAACTCATTTGCCTTGATAAAATATATAATTTGAGATGTAAATTAACTGTTGAAGAATAACTGACACCCCATAAAAAAATCCTTTGAAGAAGAATACTTTGTGGGGCCAAATACGTTTCTGAAACAGTAGTAGAGGTAATTAAACCAAACATTCTGTAATTATATTGAGACAAATAAAAAGGTTATGAATTCTAATTATCACATACACGGACGGTTGGACTCGTATTTTCGAAGAAATCAAAGGAATCTGATTTTCACACACTTTCTTATTAGTATCTCACACACTATCTTTTTATTTCAGAACATCATATAAAATAAATCAAATATAAACAACGAACAAAGATTAAACATTGCACGCAATCATGCATGCACTAAGTACATAAAGCATATGCATGAAATCCAATATCCTAATAGATAAAATGTTGAGTTTCTCATCCATGTGTCTAGGGTTCAAAACTCTTCCATTGCACGGAATCATGCATGAACTAAGTACATAAAGCATACGCATGAAATCCAATATTCTAATAGATAGAATGTTGAGTTTCTCATCCATGCATCTAGGGTTCAAAACTCTTCCTTCCTAAATTATTGGAATAATTCGAAACCGTTCCCCTTCTCTTTAATAATAAAAGAATTATAAAAAAATAATAATTACACAGCATTGTTGTTGGACTTTTTCAGGCCCTTGAACTTTGACAACGAACTAATTATCGGGCATATCGGCCTAATTCTAACCTCCTGCCAATAGGCCCATATCCACCATATGTGCTTCATGAAGGCCCAAATCCAAAATTGAATGCTCCCGGAAATGATTTAGACAATTGATAGGCAAAAGGGAAAATAATCATGCTTTTCTGAGCTTCTTCACATATTTGTTTAATTTTGTCCGTTAATTCCATTTAATTTATTCAATCAAATAGCCAAAAATAGAAAGTGATGTTTTTTTCTTCTAAACAACGATATCATATACATAGGGAGGGGGTGAACCTAGCCTAACAATGGGCTAGCAATTATGTGGTTCAATTATGCACGCTCATGTTCTCATCCTCTACGAGTGGCATGTAGAATGAATGAGAATGTCTTAGTGAAAATCTAAGCCGTTAATTCACGTGGATGATAAGATCAACAAAGTATATTCAACCATAAATAGTATTTCTCAGCACTGTAGTTAATATTTGGCGTTGAATTTCATTTAATTGTAAATCTATAAAAATATATTGTGAATAGTAATTGTACCAAATCAAACAAGTGCACTAAAACAGTAACATTTCATGTTGTACTTAGATGGCAGCGTAGTCTTCAACAAAAGTCCAATTGACCTCTTTCTGTAATTTGACACTTGCTGTTGCATTACCTGTTTCAGCCATCGGATGTTGTACTTAGGGTTTATGTTGGACCATTGATATGATGATCTGGTCATGAATATGCACATGCTGCCTGGCCTGGCTTTCTTATTGTGTTGTTTTCTCAATTGAATATGCATATAAACGGAAAATTAATGAAAATGACTTAAAAATTTTAAGTTTTAATGATAATTACAAAATAAAAGGTAAAGTGAATAGTACCAGAATTGATTTTTTAGTGTAAAAATGTGAATTTTTCGTTAAAATGAACAATATCGGAAGCTTTTCGTTAAAATCCCCTATAAAAAAATAGTTGGTTCTTGACAGAAATTTTTTATCTAAACTTTATTAAACTTTTAACATTACAACAAACACATGACGAAATAGGTTAATAAACCCGCAGTCGGTAGATTGTTATAGTGGTTGGGGTATTCTCTTCAACTCATTAGAGCTCCAGCGGCCAAATTAAGCATCAGATTAGATACCTACCCGTATTCCATAAAGAGTTCAGCACCCGACTACCGAACATTCAAAAAGAGAGTAAAACAATTCAGTAGCACAATTAACTTTTGATTCATACTTATTAACTATAATCATGTACTCATGTAGAATGAGCATAAGGTGATATGCTATCTCTTGCACACAATTTATCGAAGTGTTACATGTCCCACTGTAGTTTCTGTTCGACCGTTTGAACATGGAAAGTTTCGATGGTGGTTTCCACTCGAAATCTTCTGTGCAGCAAATACTCTTTTATCATAGAGTTTGATAATGCCAAGCCAAACAGTTTAGGTCACTAGCTAGGATTATCAGGGCATTCTGTCGCCCGCCGATCTTCCTTTGAACTTTGAAGTGATGACAGTGAATCCTGGTATTGCGCTTCTGCAAACCTTCTCACCCCTTCATTCCATACCACAGGGCATTTCGTGACAGTTCTGCACGAAAATCAAATAATACGGGAAGTTCATACGTCAGAACAAATACAAAAAACTAGAGACAGATGGGAGAGACAATAAACTATAGGACACGACCATATTTAAATGACGTATACATACATAACATCGAAGGATTAAGACTGCCCATACATTCTAACCGTATGTGAAACCAACACAAAATGATATCAACTTCTAATTAAAAAATGAGTAAACTACCGAATCTCCCCTTGACCTTTCACTTAACTTTCAATTTCACCCTCAACATTTTAATTAGAAAATCAAGGAATTAAACTATTTCTTTTACCCGATTCCTCCCCACCCCCTACCAGTGGTTTTTACATAGAGTGCATCCACATTAATGTTAACTCTAATCATGTGCACACCACATGACTCTCATTTGAGGACAAAAACGTCACTTCACTAGATCTGCAGACACAAACTATAAAATCACAAATCTGCACAAGTCAACATTTTATAAATCTAGGGATTTCAATTCTTTTAAAGAACAAAGCGACTGAACTACCCTCACATGTTGTGCACAAACTTCCATGTAACATAAATTTGGATGGAATGAATGAAAAACTAACAACAGGGGGAAATAGGCCAACAAATTAGTTTGAGTCCCTAATTTTCCAATTGAAAATTTTAGGGAGAAACCGAAAGCTAAGTGAAAGTTCAGGGGGAAAATTGGCAGTTTACTCTTAAAAAACAGCCAATAACATCAAAAGAAGACGACGATGAGGTTCCACACACCATTAACATTTGTGTCATACGATCACAGTTTAGACTGCTACACCCAAAGATGAATGGGACGTTCCCACCCCGTCCAGAGAACAAAAAATTTCATCATGGTGTTCAAGGTTGAAAGGTGGCGAAGTGCCAAACCTGAATGTTGAGTTCAGAAGGTCACAAAAAGGACAGCGAGATGACGACACTGGTATTGACGCGGTATTTTTTTCCAAATTCAGCACCAAGGCCACCAAACTGACCCTTTTTAAGAGCACATAAAACAGGACTTTGGTAAGTAACAAGAAATATCAACTTCTTTATGTAGCACCTGCTGACCATGGAACCAATTTAGTTTTTAGTACACCTTAACAGCAATCGTTTATGTATTTCATTATCGTCCTAGTTTATCAACTGTTCTAATCATTAAACCCAAAAGCCTCTTCAGGAACTTGGATAACATCAATGGGAAATAATGCAACTCATCTGAAGAGCTTAAACAGCCCCCTTCAAAACAAATGTTCATGTTGTGATGTCTAGTCAATGATCATGATTAAACAATGTAAAATTTATTAAAATATAATGAAAATGAGTTAAATGAATAGAAGGAGATTAACAAAGAATACAGAACCACACGAAAGAAGTAGCAGCCAACTTTAAGTTCTAGTTGTAGCAAAAACTCACTTCTGTATTCCATGCACAAGGGAAGTACGCAAGAAATTAATTATTTCAGGAATAATCAACAGCCCTAAAGACTTTCTTAGGCACAGCATAAAAGAGAAATGGCAATAAAAATAAAACAATGAACATTAAATACCTATATGGTTAACATGGAATTTGCTACTTCAAAATACCAAGATTCTAGGAAGCAATAAAGACCCTCAAGTTGAGAATTATGCAAGAATAACGTAAAACCATGGAGAGAAGGAGAATCAACACTTCGTTAGAAATAATTAGGTCTTAGAAAGTGATGGACGCATACAGCTAAAACAGTGTGCAAAGGTAGAAATATAATAGAAAACCAAAGTTCAAATATACTCAAATACCATGTTAAAATTTAAATATGTAGGAGATCAATGAGTGAAAATAGGAAACAAACTAATATTAGGAGTTACACACAAGCCTGAATTCAACACAAACCCCATTGTAATATGAATAAAAAAATATACTTTAACCGGTGCATAAAGATCTCTGACAATTCATACAATTCCATGAACTAAACAAGGTAATGTCTGATGAATATCCAAGCTTGGGAAACTTAAAATCATATTCCAGAGACACAAGCCATTTATTTCAGATCTCAGAAAATTTAAGCCATTTGATTATGCCCACCAAGACCAAATAGTTAGAGAACCAATTTGGGAAGATTTTTCATTTCATGACATTTGGGTGGTTCTCAAATGGAGAAGCCTTGAGCAAGGTGAAGTGCAATCATTCTAAAAACTCCAAAACACAAGTCTTGAGCCATATGATGCTTACTAATATGTAATCAATTTATAAATACATCTCCATGACTCGAGTTCATTATAAGCTTCTCATTGCCATGAAATAAAGAAGAAACCAAAAGTTCATCATCACCAACTAGTAATTGATCTAACCCGTCATAGAAACTAAACCAACTTATGCGACTAATGCAGAATTATGGACTAATGCAGAAGTATGGACATAACTAATGATATTTTGTCTTACAACAAAATATCCACAAAGAAAATTTAAAGAACAATACATATGTAAAAACAGTAATTAATTCAAACAAATGAAACCACAGTAAAGATTCTCTCAAGCACATAATAAAAGAGAAATTGGAAATGAAATTGAAGCCATGAATATAATGATATTAGGATTGGCAGAGAAAAAAACCTTGGAATATGTCACTTCCAATACTAAGATTCTAGGAAGCAACAAAACCCAGCAAGTACCAGAAAAAAGGAGGATCAAACCTTCGCTACAAAGTGAGAGAAACATGTAATTAAGAACAGTGTGTATGGATAGAAATATTACAGAATAGCAAGACCAAACCTACTCAAATACCATATTAAAATAGAGATGAATAAAAATAGGAAACGAATTAAGACAAAGATATCTGAAAGGGCTACTAACATAAGTCTGGAGAACATAACAGAAAAATCCGAACATATATTAAGAGTTACACACAAGTCCAAATTGTAATATAAGAACATTAATTCTCAAGACGAAAAAAACACAATATTTTAACTAGTGCATAAATTAGTCTAGAAAATTTTGATAAACAAGGTAAAGAAGCTCAACCGGGGAGTTCAATCAAAAGGATTTTCCAAGGCATATTCAAGCCATTTATTTTAGACTAAAGCTAATTAAGCCATTTACTTATGTCCAAACAGAATATGTGGGTTAGGCCAATTGGCTAGGACAACGTAAATGCCCGGAAAATTTAGACTCATAGTTGAGTCTTAAAAAGAGAAAGACTCACCAATGCACAGAAGACTTGGACCATCTCCTACGCACTAGAGAATTTGGACTCGATTCTCGTATTTGAGTCTACATATGAATCAAAACATCTCCAATTCACCAGATACTTAGGAATTATATACAAGTTTCCAGCTAATATGAGACCCGAAATCGGAGCCTATGGTGGATCCCATGCCAACAAGAAAAAATGCTATTAGACAAAGAAAAATAAGATGAGTTTTGACCCCAACCATCTCTAATACACATACCAAAATTGTTAAAACTCACATTGAGAGTTTTGACATTAAGGTTTTCTCTTCCAATGCACATACCTTAATTGTTAAAACTGAATATTGGTTTGACTCCAATGTTTTCTATTCCTAGGCATAGACCAAATCTTAACAATATGCATAGGAAGAGAAAACCAAACACTCAAACCCACCACTATTTTTGGACTCAAATATAAAAATATGTCAGGAATATAAATCTTCCATCATAGATGACCTACCATTTGTTCCAAAATTTATGAATTTGTTATTTTGTGCTCAAACCTGGAATTGGCCTTAATATGAACCTCGTTCAAACCTTCATATGTTACAGGAACTCTGTGATTGAAATCAACAACCATATATTTTTCAATAACAACCTGCTTCGCACAATTAGTCTGGTACATATATATTGTTCAGACTTACAAGCTAAGTTTCTAACCAATTAACAACAACAACAACTAACCTTCTAATCTGACGACAAGTGTCCAACATCTAATAAGGGACCCTTGAGCTACTACAATTTACTCATACACTCCAATTTGGATAACCATTTCTAGTATCCTATCAGGCCTTGGGGTAGGTCAACTTTAATCATAATCTGTTTGAAACTTCAAACTCACATGGAAAACGGATTAGCCATGTAATGTTCTTCAAACCCGTCCTGGAAAGAGGGCATCTGGTGTAATGCTTACTACTTTGTAATTAGTTCTTAAATCCATTTTCCATGACTCAAGTTCAGTATCATCAACTAATAATTGACCTAACCCATTCCACAAACTAAACCAACATATTTTAAGTTACCCCGAAAGCATGACGATAATGAGTATTTCTCCCCCAAAACAAAATATCCAGATTAAAAATTTGAGCATATGTAAAAACAGTACGAAACAGAAAAGAAATCGATAACTGGAGTACAATCAAGGAGATTACAACTGAAACGTACATTGGTGATTAAACATGCGCCAAATTAATGGAAGCAGAATCTGCTGCCGCTCACTGACGCCTAGACATCAATAAGTACTACACTTGTACTGCCTACCAAATATAATTAAAAGGCAACGACCAGTAAATTAAACATAAGAAAAGAACAATATAAACTAAAATTATATTTGCTTCAATAACAGGACACCTTTCCCTTTTTCTTTTCTTTCTTTTTTTTTTTTTTTTCTGAAAAGGAATTTTGGTTTAAGAATCTCACTTATGACACAAAAAAAGCTGAGATCTGGCCAGATGGGAAGAGAGTAAAATGTGTCCATATTTAGCAGAGCTCTGACCTTAGGGTTTATGTTTTCTTTTATCAGCCGATTTGGGGAGAAGAGCTGAATGTATATTTGTGTAATAATTTACAGTTTTTATATGACATGCACAGAGAAATAAACTTGCATGAAGAAGAAGAAGAAGAAGAAGAAGAAGAAGAGGGTTTTCATAATAAATAAATAAAAGAATAATTGTGGTAGTTTCCATGAAAATAGAAGAGGGGTTCGGAGGGTTTTCATAAAATAATTATATATATAAAAAAGAAAAAGAATAATTGCGGGAATTTCCATGAAAATTTGAACAGTAAGATAAGAATAAGAAGGCGTACCTTGAAGAAACATCAGAACCCCAAATCGTCCTCTTCAAACCATTTGAAGGTCTAGGACAGTATATCAAAAGACCACGCTTACAACTAAAGTCATTCTTTACAATTTTAAATTAAAAAAAAAAATTAATAAAACGGGAAAAATTAAATACATTAAAATAACTTATCTTGTATTTTCATTCCCTTGTGATTGTGAAGTGCAGTGAGCCACGTATGGTATGCTACGTCGGTCAAATCATAAACTGAAGGACACCTGTTACCGAGTAAGATAAGGATAATAAAAACAATGACAAACCCAAAACCTCAATCATCAAGTCACATGTCTTGATTTTAAACACCTGGAAGGAAGGAGAATTGGGAGAGCAGAACGGGCGGGGCCTGGGACTGGCCTGGTTTAATTTCCCATTCCTTTGCGGGAGGAGAAGGGGCGTTGATGAGAAATTAAGGTTTTGAACGTTGACGATCAAAATTAAGTGGTGAAATAATGCCAGCGAGCGCGCAGATAGCAGCTGACAGAGAGAGAGGTGAGCACGCACCGCCCAAAGGTATGATTTTATACAATTGCTGCCTGTGTGTGCTCACTCTCTTCTGTCAACTACGCTCAGCTTAACCTACAGTTCTCTTCCTTCTTTCTAATATATACAAATATACAAATATATACAGCTAATTAGATACACCAAGTGCAATGGTCAGCCTAGCAGCTTTCCTCACTCAAGGAATATCATGTTTTCATCAGGGTTTTGAATTCGGAATGCTGCCCGAATGCCCTGTCTACAGGATAATTCACTATTTACACAAGCGGAGTCTTTCAATTCATCGGACTTGAGGAAGGAGGGGGGCTGATTTCAGATCCCATTATTAATAGTGAAAACCAGGTTAGTGTATATAAGGACTCTCATCATCCATCCACGTCAGAATCGTGTCCGTGCATCCGACGTCTAATTACCAATAGTAATTCACTAATACCACTAGTAATTACGTGTTCAATTGTAGTAGTACTAGTGCCTTGGGAAGAAAAATGTCGGGAGACTCTCAAAAGTCGGCTGTCCATAAGTTCCTTCATCCCATGTTTTTTGTCACATTAACTCTGCAAACTTATGTTTTTGCCACAATTATGTGCTAACTTTTTATAATATTGTGACAAAAACATAAGACGAGGAAGAGTTGAATTTTTAGAAAATCTCCTAAACATTTATTCTTTGAAAACTGTAAAGTTGCACCGCTGGCTTAGCACTAGTTGTGGAATGTTGTACTGAGGAGGGTCTGTAATTGCGTTGGCCTCAAAAGTCCCATTGGCCACTTCTCTATTGCGGTTGCTCCTGTTTCAGCCGTCGGATCCACGTATAATATGATTCAATCTTTATCTCAGCCTTTAGATTTAACTTAGGGTTTTATATGTATTGGAGCGTTGGTGTGGTGTTTGGTGGGGAAGGGTCAGGGGAAAGGACAACCAGCAAAATGGAAGGGAGACAAAGATAAAGACATCCATTAAAAATCACCCACCCTTATACGTTTTCATCATATATCCCGACTCTGCATATGCCTAAACATGTGTACGCTGCCTGGCCTTCTTTTGGTGTTGTTTTCTCAGTTGAATATGCATATGATAAATAGTTGGTTCCTTACATAATTTTCCTTCATCAAAAATTTTATTAATAAAGTTTAACGTTACACATTTATGGGACGAAAAAAGCATCGAGTCCAATTAGATAACAAAATTGTAAGCGATGGATTACCCGAATAGTTATGACATTCGTCTTCAACTTATTAATGAGACGTTTTGAATTAGACGCCTCATTTTTAAATGTCATAAACTAAACATCTATTCCTTTTGCAAATTTGATTAAACATTTTCCCTACAATTTTGGTACTTTAATTTTATTTCATTAGAAGTCTATTCACATTAGTATTCTCTTTTTTCCTTCTATTTTTATGCATCTCTTATTATGATGATTTAAGATTTTATTTTTAATTTTTTATTAAAATATTTATTTTAATAAATTGAATAGAAGGTAACAAAACTCGTTGTTAGGTACGTTTGATTATAATGATACATTTAATTACTTGGTACATTTGAATTTTTGGTTCATTTGTCTTCTTGGTACATTTGAATTTTTGGTATATTTAGTTTTTTGTACATTTGAATTTTTGGTACGTTTGTTTTCAAAACATAAGTTTTATTACTTTTTGTTCTAATAATGAGTAATTACTTTAATTAGTTATTATTTTTTTTATAGAAAGAGTCGTTAACAATGTAAAAGTTTAAATTACTTTAATTAATTATTTTTTCTTTCTAGAAAGAATCATTAATCAACGGATAATAACTTGTTTGTTAATTCAAAATTATATGATTTATCGTTATTATTTAGTATTATCTACAATAATAAGGATTTATGTCCGATCAACTAAAAGTCGTTACAGAGACTTATCTACCAAAAAACAAGACTATCTAGAGCATTGTGTATGAATCAAACATATTTTTAAACATTCCAAAAAGATGAATATATTCATTTTAATATAGTTTATAATTGGGTATGTTTTAATTCGGGGTTGGTACGTTTTCGTTTGACATTGATACTTTTTCATTTAATGTTGGTACGTTTTCATTTGGCGTGAGTGTACATTTAGATTTGAAAATTTTAAATTTTTAGACTTAAATATAATTGAAATTATTTAAAATATATAGTAGATATTTAAATGTAAATTAATTTCAATTAATCTGAAGTAGTTCAAGTTTGAGTATCTTAATCAAATGTTTCAAAAGCTTAATAAAAAACTTAAAAAACATAAATGTTTAGTCTATAAAAATTTAAAATGAGGCATCTAGTTCTAATTTTCTCCTTATTAAGAGTTATGTCCCGGTTTCAAATTCTTCACTGTACTTAGTGTATATAAAATTACAATACGAGTAGGATAACAAAACCATGAAGTCCAAAATTGTAAAACTTTAGCCGACAAAAGGAAAAAATGCACAAATAACTAAACATCTTACGTTTCCAAAATTCAGCTTAATCACTAACCAAGTCTAAACAACTCTCAAAACTAAAATATTCTAAAATGACCCATACATTTAAGTTTTAACAACTACTGTTATCTATCTATGTGGACAACGGCACATGATAAAGTGGAACATAAAGACAACGTTTAAAGAGCAAAGTGAGTCAAATTAACTTTCATGGGCCACTTACTACTATAGTTTTATAGTATTCTTCTTCACTTGTAAGTGAGAAGTCTTAGAGATTTTAGGTTCGATTCTTGTCAAAGATGAGTTTGACATTGTTCTGACTAGTCTAATGTGATGCTTAGCTACTGCCTCACTCTTCAGTGTAAATAATATCATTTATTCAAAAAAAAAAAAAAAAATTATGGGGCAGTGGTGGGATCGAGAGACAATCAATTAAACTAGCCTATTAATAAATAAATAAAACAATGCGAGCCCTTCACTATGAATTTGTAGCCCAAACGATATTCACTATTAAGGCCTTAAATTCAGTCACCTATCTTCGAGTAATGTGTGGTACAAACTCGTCGTCTATATAAGTCAAAATTCAGATCAGAAATTTGACAAAATAATTTAAAATTTTATGATTACATGGCTCTATTTTCAATTTTTTTTAACAAACAATATTATTTACACTAAAGAAGAGATTGCGGATTTAATCTTACAATAGTCTAGCAATACTATTCAGTTTATAAGGGAGAATCAAATATAAGACCTCTCACTTACAAATGAAGATGAATATTACTAGACTGTAGTACTAAGTGATTGCTCATTTGCAGGCTCCCATCCTCCTCTACGAGTGGCTTGTACAACGAAAGAGAAAATCTTACTAGAAATATAAGCCAATATATTCAACCATGAATATTATTTTTCTAGACTGTAAATAATATTAAGGGTTGTATTTCATTTAATCGTGAATTAAAAAAATATTGTGAATAATGATTCTCTAGCCACTCTTAAACGAGTGAAATTGCACTAAGACTTACTATTCATGCAATGTTGTACTTAGGTGGCCATGTTGTCTTTAAGAGTCTCATTTAATCCGTTTCTCTAATTTGACACTTGTTGCGCTGCTTGTTTCAGCCATATTTAACTTAGGGGTTATGTTGGACCATTGGTGTGATAATCTGGTCACGAATATGCATATGCTACCTGGCCTGGCCTTCTTTTTGTGTTGTTTTCTCAGTTGAATATGCATATGATAAATAGTTGGTTCTTTACAGAATTTTTTAATCAAAACTTTGCTAAATAAACTTTAACATTACAACAAACACATTTATAGGAAATACGACAACAAAACCGCAATTGGTAGATTGTCAAATTGGTAGATCCTCTTCAACTCATTAAAGCTCCAGCGGCCAAATTAAGCATGAAATTAGATATACCAACCTAGCATGAAATTAGATACCTACCGAGTATTACATAAAATGTTCAGCGCCCACCTACAGAACAGTCAAGAGTGATCGGAGCTAAAAACAGACCCTAAAAGGAGTAGTTCGGCAAAATCTACCAACCCAGGCACTAAGAGAGTAAAACAATTTAGTAGCACAATTAAATTACAATTCAAATTTATTAACTACCATCATGTACTCGTGTAGACTGAGCATAAAGTGATGCTATCTCTTACACACAATTTTTTTTAGTGTTACCCGTCTAACACTTTTCCATTCGACCGTTTGAACATGGAAAGTTTTCGATGGTGGGTTCCACTCGAAATCTTCAGTTAGAACTCTCATGATCATGGAGTTTGATAGTACCAAGCCAAACAGTTTTGGTCTCTGGGATTATATATCAGGGTATTCCATCGCCCGCCCATCTTCCTTTGAACTTTGAAATGTTGAGATTGAATCCTGGTATTGTGCTTCTGCAATCTTTTTCACCCCACATTCCACACCATCCCTGACCCATCATCTTTCATGAAGGTTCTGCACGAAAATCAAATAACATGGGACGTTCATACGTCAGAACAAATATAGAAAACTAAAGAAACAGATCGAAACACTAAACATACATGGGATTAAGACTGCCTATATATACATTCTAAACATATAGTGAAACCAACACATAACAGTACCAACTTCTAATTGAAAAACAGCCAATAACGTCATCTATTATGACATCGTAGAAAACAAGACAACGATGAGGTTCCGCACACCATTACCAGTCATGAGATAACAGTTTCGAATGCTAAGCCCAGAGATGAAAGGAGACTGGGACGTCGGACCCCATCCTGAGAACAAAAATTTCATCATGGCGTTCAAGGTTGAAAGGTGTAAAAGTGCCATGTAAGAATATTTTAATATTCTGAAGTGGTCCACATGACACGGTCCATATGATATGTAGGGTTTAACGGATATTATTATTTGTAAATAATTATATTGGTCAAATTATGAGAAAATGTTTCCTACCGAATTACCGTGATGGGTGGTAATTGATTATGGGCTTTAAATGGAAACGGATCCTCTATCAGCCAATATATATATATACATATATATATTGCATATACCCATCTAATATGTACTTGATAGAAGAGAGAAAAAAAAACACGATTAGGGTTTTCACATGCAAATAGAGGCAAGAGAGAGAACACCTATTTCCTCCGCTGCTGACAGAATCTGATTGGGATCTTATAGCGTTCGTTGTCATGGATGAAGGTACGCTTGGTTGTTTAATGTGTTTCCGCATTTTATTTATATGTGAAAATCATGAAGTTCGATGATCTTGGCTTAAGTGATTTATGATTTACATGTGGTATCAGAACCTAGTTGAGAGCTCTCATGATTTTCCATTTACGATTATGAACTTTAACTGAATCGACTTGATTAGGGTTTTGTTTCGAAATAAATTTTGATCCGCTGTGCTATTTTGAAATAACCTAATCGTTGTTTTGAATTGTGAATGTTCTTTATATACTGTAAATTGCACTTGGAAAGAATATTTTAATTATGATGCTGCTGCTTACTGTCAGCATAATTTTTAAATTTGCAAGAACGGAATTGGTGGTTAATTAGGGTTAAATGTCTGCTGTTTTGAGGTAATTTTGGGTATGGAAATTATGATGCAATCTGGGTCATTCTTTTAGTTGGAATTAATTAAAGTAAGTTGAATACCTATGACTGATCATTACGATTATAAACGTCATTCATTTAATTTGTAATTCGTCTTACGAAATTATTTGATAGTCACCAAAGTGGCCAAACTAGAAAGATCACATGGATTCAAATTAAATGATAATTAATCAATTACTCATTTCAGGATGATGCATATGAACGAACAAAATCTTATTATGTTTTAAAGGTTTTCCCATGAGTAATATGATTTTCATTTGTCATAAGTTCTTAAGGGTTACCCAAAGGTAGACTAATTGCTCGTATGATTGATGATATGAATGTGGTGAGAATTGTACATTTCATTTTTTTTATTTGTTCGGATATCCAAAGATAACAAAACCTATGTTGTTAGAGATGTACAATTATCAATAAGGTATTATGCATCGATGATTGTTTGTATTGTTGTAATATCTACCCAAAGGAGAATATGATAATACACTTAATTGTTATTACACGTGTTTTTATTACTCAAAGCATTAATGTTGTGAGCACTTTTGAATTGCAGTGTCAGTGCCTGTTTCTCTTCATTCGCTTGCTCCATCTATTCCCTCACTTAATGGAACAAATTTCTCAGATTGAAGTTAGCAAGTTCAGTTTCACCTTGGTGTCCTAGATCTTGAGCACTCCGAACTGATAAACATGTTGCCTTTACGAATACAAGCAGCACTGAGGAAAAATCTCTCTATAATGCCTGGGAGAGATAGAATAGATTGAGCATGATGTTTATGCGAATGGCTATAACGAGCAACATAAAGACTGGCCTTCCTCAACCTGAAACTGCTAAGGAATACTTGAAAAATATTGAGACTCGTTTCAAGACTCCTGACAAGTCTCTTGCTAGGACATTAATGGCTGAGCTTACCACCAAGAAATTTGATGGTATGCAAAACATGCATGAGCATGTCCTTGAAATGACTAATATAGCAGCAAAGCTAAAGACTCTTAGAATGAATGTGGATGACTCCTTGCTTGTTCAATTTATTTTGAACTCCTTGCCTCCTCATTATGAGCCATTTCAAATCAATTATAATGTTATTAAGGACAAGTGGAATGTTGATGAATTGGCCACTAAACTCGTTCAAGAAGAGGGAAGGCTTAAGCAGCAAGGAGAGCATTTCGTTCATTTAGTAAGTCAAGGAGTTGAAAGAAAATTTGGAAGAAAGCCTGGAAAGGGAACGAAAAGAGGACCACCTAAGGTGAATGGACCTGTTAATGCTACTCAGGCTCATAATAAGGAACATAAAAATGATTTATGTCGCTTCTGTAGGAAGCTTGGGCATTATCAAATGAATTGTTAGAAATTCAAATAATGGTTCAAAAAGAAAGGTGAGCCTTTGGCTTATGTAAGTTTCGAATCATATTTAACTGAAGTTCCTTATAATACTTGGTGGGTTGACTCTGGTGCTACGACTCATATTTCTAATTCGATGCAGAGATTCCTTACGACCCAAACTTTAAATCCAAATGAAAATTTCATTTTCATGGGGAATTAAGTCAAAGCTCCAGTTAAAGCTATTGGAACCTTTCATATAATTTTGAATACTGGATATTGTTTGGATTTATTTCAAACACTTTATGTTCCCAATTGTTCCATAAATTTGGTTTCAGCTTCGAAGCTTGACCGTAAAGGATTTTTTATAAAGTTTGGTAATGAATGTTTCAGTTTATATAAGAATACCTCTTTTGTTGGTTCTGGTATTCTAATAGGTGAGCTGTATAATTTAAAGCTCAATAATCGTTTTGCTGAAACACTTTTGACCTTGCATCATAATGTTAGAACTAAGCGTAGCCTAAATAATGAAAATTCTTCATTCTTGTGGCATAAACGACTGGGTCATATATCCAAAGAAAGTTTAGAAAAATTAGTAAAGAATGAGATTCTTCCGAACCTGGATTTTACTAATCTCAGTGTGTGTGTGTAGATTGTATTAAGGGCAAACAACCCAAACACACCAAGAAATGAGCCACAAAAAGTTCAGAGCTTCTTGAAATAATTCATACAGACATTTGTGGACTTTTGGATGCTTCATCCTTTGGTGGAGAAAAATATTTTATCACCTTTATAGACGATTATTCACGTTACGGCTATGTTTATCTATTGAAAGAAAAGTCTGAAGCAGTGAATGCCTTTCAGGTGTTCATTACTGAAGTTGAAAGACAGTTACATAAAAAGGTGAAGATTATCAGGTCGGATAAAGGTGGTGAATTTTATGGAAAATATGATTGAATCAGGACAATGTCCTGGTCCATTTGCAAAACTCCTTGAAAAGCATGGCATATGTGGCAAATACACTATGACAAGTACGCCACAGCATAATGGTGTTGCTAAAAGGCGTAATTGTACTCTTATGGACATGGTTAGGAGTATGTTAAGTAATGCATCTTTGCCTATATCATTGTGGGTGTATGCTCTTAGAACTGCTGTATATTTATTAAATCGGGTTCCTAGTAATGCATTTCCCAAAACACCATTTGAACTGTCGATAGGAAGGAAACCTAGTTTAAGGCACCTGCATGTTTAGGGTTGCCCAGCAAAAATAAGAATTTATAATCCGCATGAAAAGAAGTTGGATTTTAGAACAATTAGTGGTTACTTTATTGGTTACCCAGAAAAATCCAAAAGATATAGGTTTTACTGTCTTAATCATAGTACGAGAATTGTTGAAATCAGCAATGCCAGATTCATTGAAAGTGGTGAAATCAGTGGGAGCGAAAAACCTAAAGAATTGGTCATTAATGAAATTAGGGTGCAGATTCCTACACCTATAATTTCTAAGCAAGTTGTTCCTACCCATGTTGAACTGTTAGACAATGTTGAACAACAAATTAATGACCATCCGCTCCAGAATGAGATTACCACAAATGAAAATGTAGTGGAAGAACCACAAGAAATAGCATTAAAGAGATCTCAAAGAGAACGGAAACGTGCTATTTCGGATGATTATGTGGTATATCTACAAGAGTCTGACATTGATGTAAGATTAAATAAAGATTCGGTTTTGTTTTCACAAGCCATTAACTGTATTGATTCTAGTAAATGGATTGATGCCATGAATGATGAGTAAAAATCAATGGACCAAAATGAAGTTTGGGATCTCGTTGAATTGCCTAAAGGTTGTAAGAGAGTTGGGTGTAAGTGGGTTTTTAAGACCAAACGCGACTCTAATGGCAATATAGAACAACATAAAGCCAGATTGGTGGCCAAATGATTTACTAAAAAAGAAGGCGTTGATTACAAAGAGACTTTCTCACCAGTTTCAAATAAAGACTCTTTTAGAATCATTATGGCATTAGTAGCTCATTATGATTTAGAGTTATATCAAATGGATGTGAAAACAAAATTCTTGAATGGGAATTTGGATGAAGAAGTCTACATGGATCAACCTGAAGGCTTCGCATTAAAGGGAAAGGAAAACATGGTCTGTAAACTAACGAAGTCAATATACGGACTTAAACAAGCTTCATGACAATGGTATCTTAAGTTTGATGATATCATTGTATCCTTTGGTTTTAAAGAAAACATCGTTGATCGATGTACATATCTGAATGTCAGTGGGAGCAAGTTTATCTTTCTAATTTTGTATGTTGATGACATTTTGCTTGCTAGTAGTGATCTTGGTCTATTACATGAGACCAAGCAGTTTCTCTCGGAGAACTTTGAAATGAAAGATATGGGTGAGGTGGACTATGTTATAGGAATTGAAATATTCCGAGATAGCTCACGTGGAGTGTTGGGACTGTCTCAAAAAGCATATATTGAGAGTTCTAGAGAGATTCGATATGGAAAAATGTTCATCCAGTGTTGCTCCAATTCAGAAAGGGAATAAGTTTAGCCTTATGCAATGTCCACAAAATGAATTGGAGCGTGCACATATGGAAAGTATTTCTTATGCATCTTTTGTAAGAAGTCTGATGTATGCACAAACTTGTACCAGACCAGACATCAGTTTTACAATTGAGATGTTAGGCAGATACCAAAGAAACCTAGGAATAGATCACTAGAAAGCTACAAAGAAAGTCATGCGATATTTGCAAGGAACGAAAGACTATATGCTCACGTATAGAAAATCTAATAACCTAGAAGTTATTGGTTATTCAGATTCAGATTTTGCTGAATGTATTGATAGCAGAAGATCAACTCTTGGTTACTTGTTCCTCTTAGCTAAATGAGCAATTTCCTGGAAGAGTGCAAAGCAAGATGCTATTACTATATCCACCATGGAAACTGAGTTTATAGCATGATTTGAGGCTACAAATCGTGGATTATGGTTATGGAATTTTATCTCAAGGCTTGGCGTCATTGACTCTATTGCTAAGCCGTTGAGAATTTTCTATGACAATGTTGTCGCTGTCTTCTTCTCCAAGAATGACAAGTATTCTAATGGTGCGAAACACATGGGTATAAAATACTTGACTCTTAAGAAGGAGGTTCAGAAACAAAGAGTGTTTATTGAGCACATAAGCACAATGCTTATGATTGCAGATCCCTTGACAAAAAGATTAGGGCCGAAGGCATTTAATGATCATGTTGAAAGAATGGGTCTTGGTTGTAGTCCATGATGATTGTCATTTTATTTTGTTTATGAGAATTTGTTTAATGACAATATTGTGCTTGACACTCTGAGCTCGATAATTGAACATGTTTCTGGTGTTTCCTGTTTTCCATTATATGTATACATTTATGAGATTGGATGAATGATAACAGGAATGTCTCTGACAAAGACATTATCGGACCTATATATATGTTTCTCACTAACAGGATGTTTTAGGTAATTGCTAGTGTTGTGGTATATAGAAGGGATTATGTCACTTGTTGATGTCCAACCGCCATGACTCGCACTAGTGAATTGCTTAAGATCAGAATTTATGTTGACCAATTGATAGTAAGGGTTATTTTGAACTTTACTACGCGCTTAATGTTTATTTGTTAAACCAGAAAAAGGAACATGTGTCACTATGGACCAAGTGGGAGAATGTAAGAATATTTTAATATTCTGAAGTGGTCCACATGACACAATCCATATGATATGTAGGGTTTAACGGATAGTATTATTTGTAAATAATCCTATTGGTCAAATTATGAGAAAATGTTTCCTACCGAATTACCGCGATGGGTGGTAATTGATTATGGGCTTTAAATGGAAACAGGTCCTCTCTCTGCCTCATATATATATATATATATATATATATATATATATATATATATATTGCATATACCCATCTAATATGCACTTGATAGAAGATAAAAAAAAAAGGAAAACTTGATATAAGTCCAATTTTTTTAGCCAATAGTAGGAATAATCTAATTTATTAAAATAAGTCCAATTCCTTAAATTTAATTATTTAATTATCAATAATTATCTATTCAATGATAAGATTTATTACAAAAATCAAATTTCTTCCTAATTATCTCTTTGATTATTTCTTTTTTATTATTTCTTGTTCTTCCTCCTACTTTTAACCTCATTTATAGATTTTATTTTTAATTTTTATAATCAACCTATATCACAGGTTAATTATTTTTACGTATATATATGACATATTCTTTTTTATAATCAGCGTGTCACAAATTAATGTGTCTTGCTCGTAGGTATATTATGTTTTCAGGTCTAAAAACGTAGAGTGTTTTTAGGAATGAGTCCAGTTATCTAATTATATGTTTTTATTTCTTTTATACTCATTTTATATTTTCTAAAAATATTAAAAATCAATTAAAATCTTCTAATATTATGCATTTTCCAACTCCAAAAAAATATATTTAATATATTATAACAAAAAAACTAATATACTAACATAAATTTATCTACAAAACATTCTACCCTAACTCAAGTAACAAATATATGAATGTATATAATACCTATACGTGAGATATGAAACCTAATTAAAAGGTAGAAAAAAACATATAACATACATACAAGCAAGATACATTAATATGTGATAGATTGATTATAAAAAAAGAATATGTCATATAGGTAGATAAATATAATTAACTTGTGATATAGGTTGATTATAAAAATTAAAAATAAAATCTATAAATGGGGTTTAAAGCAGGAGGAAGAACGAGAAATAACAAAAAGATAAATAAAAAGAAATAAGCAAAGAGATAATTGGGAAGCAATTTGATTTTTATAATAAATCTTATCATTGAACAAAGAACTATTGATAATTAAATAATTAAATAAAACAAATTGGACTTATTTTAATAAACTAGACTATTTCTACGATTGGCTCAAAAAATTGGTCCGATGTTCATGATGTGGTCACTTATAGTCAATTGATCGTGATTAAACAAAGTAAAATTTATTAAAATATAAGGAAAATGAGTTATATGAACAGATCGAAGAACATTAACTAAGAATACAAAACCACACTAAAGAAATAGCAGCCCACTTTAGGTTGTAGTTGTTGCCAAAACTCACTTCTGTATTCCACGCACAAGGGAAGTACGCAAGAAAATTAATTAATTCAGGCGTAACGAACCACACTAAAGACTTTATTAGGCACAGCATAAAAGAGAAATGGCAATAAAAATAAAGCAACGAACATATAAATACCTATATGGTTAACATGGAATTTGCCACTTCAAAATACCAAGATTCTAGGAAGCAACAAAGACCATCAAGTATTGAGAATTATGCAAGATTTAAGTGAAACAGTGGAGAGAAGGAGAATCAACCCTTCATTAGAAATAGTTAGGTCTTAGGAAGAGATGTATGCATATAACCAAAAACAGTGTGCTAAGATATATACAAATATAACAAAAACGCAAGATCAAATATACTCAAATACCATGTTAAAATTTAAAAATATAGGAACGAAACTAGTATTAGGAGTTACAGGCAAGCCTGAATTTATAAACACAATCCACATTAATAAAAAAATTTACTTTAACTGGTGCATAATCTACTATAACATGAACTAAACAAGGTAAAGACTACCGAATATCCAAGCTTGGGAAACTTAAAAGCATATACCAAGGGATACAAGCCATTTATTTCAAATCTCAGAAAAAAAAATGAAGCTATTTAATTATGCCCACCAAGACCAAATAGTTAGAGAACCAATTTGGGAAAATTGTTCATTTCAGGACATTTGGGAGGTTCTCAAACCTAGAAGCCTTGAGCAAGGAAATGCAATATTCTAAAAACTTCAAAACACAAGTCTTGAGCCATATGATCTTACTAATCTGTAATCGATTTATAAATCTATTTACATGACTCAAGTTCATTATAAACTTCTCATTGCCATGAAATGATGAAGAAACCAAAAGTTCATCATCACCAACTGCGCCCGCACGCCCCCCCCCCCCCCCCCCCCCCCTTGCTTCCTCTCTTTCACCCAAACACAGACAAAAAAAAAAAAAAACATGTAATAAAAGAACAAAACATGTAAAAACAGTAATTACTTCAGGATAGTGAGCCATGCAAATATTCTCTCAAGCGCATAATAAAAGAGAAATTAGCAATAAAATTGAATCCACGAATATAATGATATTTGGATTGGCAGAGAAAAAAAAAGTTTGGAATATGTCACTTCCAATACTAAGATTTTAGGAAGCAGCAATCAAACCTTCGCTACAAAACATGTAATCAAGAACAGTGTGCATGGATAGAAATATTACAGAAAAGCAAGACCAAACCTACTCAAGTACCATGTTAAAACGGAGATGAATAGAAATACGAAGCGAATTAGAACAAAGATATCTGATATATGCATGTTAGTAAGTCTGAAGAACATAACAGAAAAAAAATCCGAACTTATATTAAGAGTTACACACAAGTCCATATTGTAATACAAGAACAGTAATTCTCAAGACAAAAAAAAAAAAAAAAAAAAACACTATATTTTAACTAGTGCATAAATTACTCTAGAAAATTTTGATAAACAAGCTAAAAAAGCTCGAACCTGGGAATTCAATCAAAAGGATTTTCCAAAGGCATATTCAAGCCATTTATTTGGACTAAAGATAATTAAGCCATCTAGTTATGCCCAAACAGAAGATGTGGGTTAGGCCAATTGGTTAGGACAACGTACCCGCCACATTGTACCTAATCATGAATCCCCCATTGCACCTAAGTACTAATCCCTGTCATAGTAGATTAAAGTAGTTTAGAATATCACTTTGCCAAATATTATGTAACAAAGCCAAAATGTTAGGTCATCTCCAATGCACCGGAAAATTTAGACTCAAATAATGTTATATTTGAGTCTAAAAATGAGAGGCAAGCACTCGCCAATGTTCAGGAGACTTAAACCATCTCCAATGCACTAGAAAATTTTGGACTCCAATCTCATATTTGAGTCTAGATATGAATCAAAACATCTCCAATTCACTAGATACTTAATTGGACGTTTTCAGCTAATATGTGACTCTAATTTGGAGTCTAAGGTGGATCCCATGCCAACAATAAAAAGTGCTATTCGACCAAGGAAAATAAGATGAGTTTTGACCCCAACCATCTCTAATACACATACCAAAATTGTTAAAAATCACATTCAGAGTTTTGACTTTAATGTTTTCTCTTCTAATGCACATACTTAATTGTTAAAACTGAAATATGGGTTTGACTCGAATGTTTTCTATTCCAAGGCATAGACTCCACCTTAACAATGTGCATTGGAAGGTAAAACCAAACACTCAAACCAATCACTTTTTTTGGACTCAAATATAAAAATATTAATCAGGAATATAAATCTTTCATCGTATATTACCTACGATTTGTTCCAAAGTTTATTAAATAGTTCTTTTGTGCTCAAACCTAGAATTGGCCTTAATATGAAACTCATTCATACCTTCAATCATATGTTACATAAACTCTGTGATTGAAATAATCAACTACCATATATTTTTCAATTACAACCTGCTCTCAACAGTTAGTCTCAATTAGCCTGGTATATATTTAGACTTCAGACTTACAAGCTAAGTTTCTAACCAATTAACAACAACAACCACAAGAAGTAATCTTCTAATCTGACTTCAAAGTGTCAAACATCTAATAAGGGACCCTCTAGCTACTACCATTTACTCACACACTCCAATTTGGATAACCATTTCTAGTATACTATCAGCCCTTAGAATAGGTCAATTGTAATCATTAATCTGATAAAAACTTAAAACTCATATGGAAAACGGATTAGCTATGTAATGTTCTTCAAACCAGTTCATTATCATCAACTAGTAATTGACCTAACCCATTCCGCGATCATATTTAACTAACCCGAAACCATGAAGATAATCAGTATTTCTTCCCCAAGAAAAAAAAAAAAAATCCAGATTAAAAATTTAAACATATGTAAAAACAGTACGAAACAGAAAAGAAATTGATAAACTGAAGTACATCAAGGAGATTACAATTGATACGTACCTTGATGATTAAACCTGCAGCAATATAATGGAAGCAGAATCTGCTGCCACTCACTGACGCCAAAACATCAACAAGTATTTCACTTGTACTTCCTACCAAATATAATTAATTAAAAGGGAACGAAAAGTAAATTAAACAGAAGAAAAGAACAATATAAAACAAAATTATACATACTTGAATAACAGAACACCTTTCTTCTTCTTCTTTATTTTTTTGAAAAGGTATTTTGAGTTAAGAATCTCACTTATGACACAACAAAAGCTGAGATCTGGCCAGATTGGAAAAGAGCAAAATGTGTCCAGATGGTTTAGATTTCCTCTTATCAACCGATTTGGGAAGAAGGGCTCAATGTATACCAATTAATAATTTACAGTTTTTATACGACATGAACATGGAAATATACTTGCATGAAGAAGCAGAAAAAGAGGAGGAGGAAGACGAAGAGGGTTTTCTTAAAAATAAATAAAAGAAAAATTGCGGGAATTTCCACGAAAATAGAAGAGGGATTCGGAGGGTTTTCATAAAATACTTAATAAAGAAAAGGATAATTGCGGGAATTTCCATGAAAAATTGAACAGTAAGGCGTACCTTGAAGAAAGGTGTCCTCCGGTTCATGATTTCGACCGACGTATCATACCATACATGGCTCATTGTAAGCTTGGTAAATGGGTTATGTTTGTCGTATTCGTATTATTTTGTATAACATTTATTATCTTAACGGGTTGTGTCGTTAAGATAATAAATGTTATACTACTAGTCTATTACAAAATATTAAATGTGCAAAGATATGCAAAATGAAAGAGTTTTTGTTTTCAAGATTGTGAAACCTTTCTCAAAAGTTTAAACATTGCCAATGGAACTCAAAGGTTGCATGTTATTCTTTTTACAAAATCCTCAATTTTCAACCCAGCCGTTAAGAGAGTAAAACAATTTAGTAGCAAGATTAACTTATGATTCATAGTTATTAACTACAATCATGTGATCATGTAGAATGAGCATAAAGTGATGCTATCTCTTAGACTCAATTTTTTTAAGTGCTAGCCGTCCAACACTAGATTCCTTTCGACCGTTTGAACATGGAAAGTTTTTGACGGTGGTTTCCACTCGAAATCTTGTGTTCAAACTCTCATGATCATAGAGTTTGATAGTGCCAAGCCTAGCAGTTTTGGTCTCTGGGATTATATATCAGGGCATTCCATCGCCCGCCCATCTTCCTTTGAACTTTTGAGTGGTGAGATTGAATCCTGGTATTGTGCTTCTGAAATCCTTTTCACTGCTTCATTCCACACCATCCCTGACCCATCATCTTTCATGACGGTTCTGCACGAAAATCATATAATATGGGACGTTCATACGTCAGAACAAATATAGAAAACTCGAGAGACAGATGGAGAGTCACACTAAACATACATTTATAAAAACGAGGGATTAATGCAGCCCATACATTCTAAACATGGAGAGAAACCAACACAAAATGGTTCCAGCTTCTAAAAAAACAGCCAATACGTCAGCTATTATGACATCCTAGAAAAGTAGACGACGATGAGGTTCCACACACCATTACCATTTGTGTCATGAGTTAACAGTTTAGAATGATGTCGCACCCCATCCTGAGAACAAAATTTTCATCATGGTGTTCAAGGTTGAAAGGTGGCAAAGTGCCAAACCTGAATGTTGCCAATACACCTAAACGACAATCGTTTATGCATTTCATTCTCGTCCTGGTTTATCAAATGTTCTAGTCATTAAACCCAAAAGCCTCTTGAGGAACTTGCATAACAACAATAGGAAATACTGCAACTCATCCGAAGAGCTCAAACCCACCCCACCCCCCGCTTCTTCTCCCTCGCCGGCGGGCGGGCACCCCAATTCAAAACAAATGTTCCTGATGTGACTTCTAGTCAACTAATCAAGATTGAACAATGTAAAATTTATCAAACTTTAACGAAAATGGGTGATTTGAACAGAAGGAAGAAGATTAATTAAAAATAGAAACCACACTAAAGAAGTGGCAGCCAACTTTGCTGCCAAAACTCACTTCTGTATTCCACCCACAAGGGAAGTACGCAAGGAAATTAAGTAATTCAGGTGCAATGAACCACACTAAAGACCTTCTTAGGCGTAGCATAAAAGAGAAAAGGCAATAAAAATAAAGAAATGAACATATAAAGATTCTAGGAAGCAACAAAGACCATCAAGTATTGAGAATTATATGCAAGATATAAGTGAAACAGTGGAGAGAAGAAGAATCCACCCTAAATTAATTAGAAATAATTAGGTTTTAGAAAGCGTTGTACGCATATAACCAAAAACGGTGTGCAAAGATACAAAGATAACAAAAACGTAAGATCAAATATACTCAAATGCCATGTTAAATTTTAAAAATATAGAAGGTCGATGAGTAGAAATAGGAACGAAACTAATATTAGGAGTTACACGCAAGCCTGAATTAAACACAAACCACATTGTAATATAAATAAAAAAATATACTTTAACTGGTGCATAAACTGCTATAACAAAGCATACAATTCATGGAACTAATTAAACAAGGTAAAGACTACAGAATATCCAAGCTTGGGAAACTTAAAAGCATATACCAAAGGGATACAAGCCATTTATTTCGGATCTCAGAAATTTAAGCCATTTAATTATGCCCACCAAGACCAAATAGTTAGAGGACCAATTTGGGAAAATTGTTCATTTTATGACATTTGGGTGGTTCTCAAACCAAGCATTGAGCAAGGGTGAAGTGCAATATTCTAAAAACATCAAAACACACATCTTGAGCGATATGATGCTTACTAATATGTAATCGATTTATAAACCATCTCCATGACTCAAGTTCATTATAAACTTCTCATTGCAACGAAATGAAGAAGAAACCAAAAGTTCATCATCACCAATTAGTAATTGATCTAACCCCTACTAGAAACTAATTAAACCAACGTGTGCGACTAATGCGGAAGTATGAACATAATAAATATTCCTTCTCACAACAAAATATCCACAATAAAAAAATTTAAAGAACAATACAAGTAATTACTTCAAGCTAGTGAACCATGCACACTAAAGATTCTCTCAAGCGCATAATAAAAGATAAATTGGCAATAAAATTGAATCCATGAATATAATGATATTAGGATTGGCATGGAAAAAAATTTGGAATATGTCACTTCCAATACTAAGATTCTAGGAAGCAACAAAACCCATCAAGTACCAGAGAAAAGGAGGATCAAACCTTCACTACAAAGTGATAGAAACATGTAATTAGGAACAGTGTGCATGGATAGAAATATTACAGAAAAGCAAGAACAAACCTACTCAAATACCACGGAGATGAATAGATATAGGAAATGAATTAAAACAAAGATATCTGAAAGGGCTACATGCATGTTAACATATATAACAGAAAAAACCCGAACTTATATTTAGAGTTACACACAAGTCCATATTGTAATATAAGAATAGTAATTTCAAGACAAAAAGAAACACGATATTTTAACTAGTGCATAAATTACTCCAGAAAATTTTGACAAACAAGGTAAAAAAGCTCAACTTTGGGAATTCAATCAAAAGGATTTTCCAAAGGCATATTCAAGCCATTTATTTGGACTAAAGATAATTAAGCCATCTAGTTATGCCCAAACAGAAGATGTGGGTTAGGCCAATTGGTTAGGACAACGTACCCGCCACATTGTACCTAATCATGAATCCCCCATTGCACCTAAGTACGAATCCTCGTCATAGTAGATTAAAGTAGTTTAGAATATCACTTTGCCAAATATTATGTAACAAAGCCAAAATGTTAGGTCATCTCCAATGTACCGGAAAATTTAGACTCAAATAATGTTATATTTGAGTCTAAAAATGAGAGGCAAGCACTCGCCAATGTTCAGGAGACTTGAACCATCTCCAATGCACTATAAAATTTTGGACTCCAATCTCATATTTGAGTCTAGATATGAATCAAAACATCTCCAATTCACTAGAAACTTAATTGGAAGTTTTCAGCTAATATGTGACTCTAATTTGGAGTCTAAGGTGGATCCCATGCCAACAATAAAAAGTGCTATTCGACCAAGGAAAATAAGATGAGTTTTGACCCCAACCATCTCTAATACACATACCAAAATTGTTAAAAATCACATTCAGAGTTTTGACTTTAATGTTTTCTCTTCTAATGCACATACTTAATTGTTAAAACTGAAATATGGGTTTGACTCGAATGTTTTCTATTCCAAGGCATAGACTCCACCTTAACAATGTGCATTGGAAGAGAAAACCAAACACTCAAACCAACCACTTTTTTTGGACTCAAATATAAAAATATTAATCAGGAATATACATCCTTTCATCGTATATTACCAACGATTTGTTCCAAAGTTTATTAAATAGTTCTTTTATGCTCAAACCTAGAATTGGCCTTAATATGAAACTCATTCATACCTTCAATCGTATGTTACATACACTCTGTGATTGAAATAATCAACAACCATATATTTTTCAATAACAACCTGCTCTCAACAGTTAGTCTCAATTAGTCTGGTATATATTTAGACTTCAGACTTACAACAACAACCACAAGAAGTAATCTTCTAACCTGACGTCAAAGTGTCAAACATCTAAAAAGGAACCCTTTAACTACTACAATTTACTCACACGCTCCAATTTGGATAACCATTTCTAGTATCCTATCAGCCCTTAGAATAGGTCAACTGTAATCATTAATCTGATAAAAACTTAAAACTCACATGGAACACGGATTAGCTATGTAATGTTCTTCAAACCAGTTCATTAGCATCAACTTGTAATTGACCTAACCCATTCCGCGATCATATTTAACTAACCCGAAACCATGAAGACAATCAGTATTTCTTCCCCAAGAAAAAAAAAATATCCAGATTAAAAATTTAAACATATGTAAAAACAGTACGAAACAGAAAAGAAATTGATAAACTGAAGTACATCAAGGAGATTACAATACGTACCTTGATGATTAAACCTGCGGCAATATAATGGAAGCAGAATCTGCTGCCACTCACTGACGCCAAAACATCAACAAGTACTTCACTTGTACTTCCTACCAAATATAATTAATTAAAAGGGAACGATAAGTAAATTAAACAGAAGAAAAGAACAATATAAAACAAAATTATACATACTTGAATAACAGAACACCTTTCTTCTTTTTTTCTTTTCTGAAAAGGTATTTTGAGTTAAGAACCTCACTTATGACACAAAAAAAGCCGAGATCTGGCCAGATTGGAAAAGTGTAAAATGTGTCCAGATGGTTTAGATTTCCTTTTATCAGCCGATCTGGGGAGAAGGGCTCAATGTATACCTATTAATAATTTACAGTTTTTATACGACATGAACATGGAATTATACTTGCATGAAGAAGCAGCAAAAGAGGAGGAGGAGGAAGACGAAGAGGGTTTTCATAAAAATAAATAAAAGAAAAATTGCGGGAATTTCCACGAAAATAGAAGAGGGATTCAGAGGGTTTTCATAAAATACTTTATAAAGAAAAGGACAATTGCGGGAATTTCCATGAAAATTTGAACAGTAAGGCGTACCTTGTAGAAAGGTGTCCTCCAGTTCATGATTTCGACCGACGTATCATACCATACATGGCTCACTGTACTTCACAATCACAGAGGAATGAATTACAAGATAAGTTATTTTAATGTATTTATTTTCCCGTTTTAATAATTTTTTATTGAATTTAAAATTGTAAAGAATGACTAAAGTTTTATGTTGGTTGACGGTGTGGTCTCTGTGAGTTTGGAGCGTGCCTTTTGATAGTTTTGTCCCGTCAAATAGTTTGAAGAGGTCGATTTGAAGCGTGTCTTTCTTTTTTTATATTAATTTTATATAAAAAAAGAAAGATAATTAAGAAAGAGAAATGTTATTAGTATTTTAAAAATTTTATTATACATTTTTTTTGTAAGTGTATTTTTTTTCTTTTAAATACAAAATATTTAAAGAATAGAATGAAAAATTTAGAATGCGAATAACAATTTCCTTAAGAAAAAAGAGAATAAATGAAAAAAAGAGAAAGAATAGACTCCTAATCCGAATCCTAATCCCCCCAAAATCGTCCTCTTCAAACTCCGGAGACAACACCGTCAACCAACGGTAAGACTATAGTCATTCTTTACAATTTTAGATTCAATAAAAAATTATTAAAACGGGAAAATAAATACATTAAAATAACTTATCTTGTAATTCATTCATTTGTGATTGTGAAGTACGGTGAGCCACTTATGGTATGGTACGTCAGTCGAAATCATGAACTGGAGTGCACCTTTTAGTGAGTAAGATCAGGATAACAAAAACAATGACAAACCCAAAACCTGTATGTCATATGTCTTAATTTTAATACATACGCCGATCAACACAGACATCTAGAAATATATGAATATACATACAACATCTAAATTTCCCAAACAAGAAAAATAAGAGCGGGGAGTAAGAGGGTATCTAGCTATCTGTTTCATATGTGCGTGTGTGTGTGTGTGTGTGGTGGGAAAGACACCTGGAAGAAGGAGAATTGGGAGAGCAGAAGGAGGCGGGGCCTGGGACTGGCCTGGTTTAATTTCCCATTCCTTTGTGGGAAAGAGAAGGGGCATTGATGAGCAATTAAGGTTTTGAACGTTGACTACCAAAATTAAGTGGTGAAATAAAGCCAGCGAGCGCGCAGATTGCAGCTGACAGAGAGAGAGGTGAGCACGCACCGCCCAAAGGTATGATTTTATACAATTGCTGCCTCTGTGTGCTCACTCTCTTCTATCATCTACGCTCAAATTAACCTACAGTTCTTTCTTTCTTTCTGGGGCTTTTAGATTCAGGTTCAAAAACATAGATGATTTTTAAGAGTGTGTACAATTACCTAATTATATGTATTTATTTTTTTAATGCTTATTTTATATTTTCTAAAAATATTAAAAATCAATTAAAATCTTCTAATATTATGAATTTTCAACCCCAAAAATATATAATTAATATCTTATAACAAAAAATAATAATATATTGTCATAAATCTATCTGCAAAATATCTTATAACAAAAAATAATAATATATTGACATAAATCTATCTGCAAATCATTCTACCTTAACTCAAGTAACAAATATATGAATGTATATCGTACCTATAAGTAAGATATGAACCTTAACTAAAAGGTAGAAAAAACATAATATATCTACAAGCAAGACACATGAATCTTACTTGATTATAAAACAGAATCTGTCATATACGTAGATAAATATAGGTTGATTATAAAAATAAAAACTAAAATCTATAAATGAGGTTAAAATGGGATAAAGAACAAGAAAGAACAAAACAAATAAATAATCAAATTGATAATTAGGAAGAAATTTGATTTTTATAATAAATCTCATCATTTAAGAGATAATTATTGATAATAAAATAATAAGATTTAAGGAATTGGACTTATTTTAATAAATTGGACTATTCCTACTATTAGCTCAAAAAATTTGACCTATATCAAGTTTCCCCTTCTTTATAATATATACAAATATATATATATATATATATATATATATACAAATATATATATATATATATATGTATGTATAGCTAATTAGTTACACCAAGTGCAATGGTCAGCCTAGCAGCTTTCCTCCACTTAAGGAATATCATGTTTTCATTAGGGTTTTGAATTTGGAATGTAGTGCGAATGCCCTGTCTACCAGGATAATTTACTATATACACTTGTGGAGTCTTTCAATTCGTCAGAGCAACTCCACCCATATCCACTTTGCGCCAGCACCCAGCCCATTTATCCACTTAATTGAACAGTAATAGACCCAATGAACAGTAATAGGCCAAAGTATCTCCACCCCAAAAAAAATGTGCTGGCACCCAGTCTAAAAATGCGCTGGCACAAACGATCTCCACCCCTACAAAATGCGCTGGCACCCAGTCCATTTAAAATATTAAATAATTTTTTTATAAAATAATAAATAAATAAAATAGTTTTAATTTCGGATAGGATTTTTAACCAATCTCGTCAAGCCACGTGTCATTATCCGAACGTACTATTTTTTGAATAGATTTCCGCTAAGATTTTCAACCAATCCCGACAACCCACGTGTCACTTCCTGTTTACAATAATTTAGGCAAGATTTCGATAAGATTTTTAACCAATCTCGTCACGCCACGTGTCATTATCCGAACGTACTATTTTTTGAATAGATTTCCGCTAAGATTTTCAACCAATCCCGACACGCCACGTGTCACTTCCTATTTACAATAATTTAGCCAAGATTTCGATAAGATTTTCAACCAATCACGTAGTGCCACGTGGCATTGTCCAGAACCTCATCTTTTTTTTTTCGTCCATATAACCCCTACATCCCTACATCCATCCTCACACTAAACTCAATCCTTTTTTTTTAGCTCAGAATTCTTCTTTATCGTTTTCAAATCTTGAGTTCTTACAATGTTTTATTCAAGGAGAGCGTATAAACAGTTGCAAGAGCAGCAGAAAAGGTTGTTGGCACAACAGGAAGAATTGGTCAATCTTGACCAAGGTGGAGGTGGAGATGAGGCCTTCGCAATGGAGGAGGATGAGGATGATCACCATAGAAGGCGGAGGGCCTCACATTCCCGCCGTATCATGGAAGTTATGGGTCAGATAGCCAAACCCAGACGTGCGGCAAACATCGATAGAAGAAAGGAAAGACGAGGTAAAGATCTCTTGGAAGATTATTTTATTCCTAACAGCGTTTTCCCTGATCATGTTTTTAGACGTCGTTTTAGAATGCAACGAAGTTTGTTCGCTAAAATCATGAGTGATGTTTGCAACCATGATCCATATTTTGTGCAAAAAGAGGATGCTTTTCATGTTCTAGGTCTTTTTCCTGAGCAAAAAATTACGGCTGCCTTGCGAATGCTTGCATATGGAGCATCTGCAGATCAAGT